>NC_054575.1:3049944-3252444 GCF_017654505.1 Polyodon spathula
GAGCGAGCCAGGGGCTTTCCATTGCAAAAAAATAAAATAAAACAAAATAAAATGAAATTGAAAATATTTTATGAGTTTCCGTGAAACAAAATGCCACCCCCCACTTTCGCCTGCCCCCCCCCCCCCCCCCCCCCCACCCCCACGTAACGCGATAATTTTATTCCTAGACAATTTGGGACAGTATTGAAGCGCCGCACAGCGCCGCCCTAGACACAGCACGGTACTGCAAGCAGGGAGCGGTGGCGTTTCTGTGAAATCACGTGGTTTCTGCTCCACGCAATTAAATAAATAAATAAATACATAACCCTTATCTAATGGCACCCTCTCAACGTTTTATTTTAATTACCTTTTGCAAAAATTTAAGTTTGCCAGCTTTTTTTTTTTTTTTTTTTTTTTTTTTTTAGTTTTCATGTCTGAATTTAAAACGGTGGCACATTCAAATTATGTTATTTTTTACAGATTTGAACCAGCTTATAGTGAATTGGGTATATTTCAGTCGCTGTCCGTGTACAGCTGAACCACTTTCCTATCACTGTCTAAGTTTATTATAATTGAAAGTGTGTCATCGTTTCAAAAAATGTAAAACCAAAAAGAAAAAAGTCAACAAGCAATTTAGCAAGACCAACACCCAAATATCTACCCCCACCTCTCTCTCTCTCTCTCTCTCTCTCTCTTCATGTTAGATTTCAAAATGTCTCCAGTCTCTATCTGGGAAAACTACTCGCTGGGGGTGCAATTCAAATATGTTAACAAGGGAACATTATTCAGCAGCTTTCACTGGACTCTATGAAGCTGAGTCAGTTCATTCTATATAGAGGGGGTGCAATTCAATATGTTAACAAGGGAACATTATTCAGCAGCTTTCACTGGACTCTATGAAGCTGAATGTCATTCTATTTCATTCTATAAAGAGGGAACATTTTTCAGCAATTCAAGTATCTGGGACAAGGGAACATTATTCAGCAGCTTTCACTGGACTCTATGAAGCTGAGGGAGTTCATTCTATATAGAGGGGGTGCAATTCAATATGTTAACAAGGGAACATTATTCAGCAGCTTTCACTGGACTCTATGAAGCTGAGGGAGTTCATTCTATATAGAGGGGGTGCAATTCAATATGTTAACAAGGGAACATTATTCAGCAGCTTTCACTGGACTCTATGAAGCTGAGGGAGTTCATTCTATATAGAGGGGGTGCAATTCAATATGTTAACAAGGGAACATTATTCAGCAGCTTTCACTGGACTCTATGAAGCTGAGGGAGTTCATTCTATATAGAGGGGGTGCAATTCAATATGTTAACAAGGGAACATTATTCAGCAGCTTTCACTGGACTCTATGAAGCTGAGGGAGTTCATTCTATATAGAGGGGGTGCAATTCAATATGTTAACAAGGGAACATTATTCAGCAGCTTTCACTGGACTCTATGAAGCTGAGGGAGTTCATTCTATATAGAGGGGGTGCAATTCAATATGTTAACAAGGGAACATTATTCAGCAGCTTTCACTGGACTCTATGAAGCTGAGGGGGTTCATTCTATATAGAGGGGGTGCAATTCAATATGTTAACAAGGGAACATTATTCAGCAGCTTTCACTGGACTCTATGAAGCTGAGGGAGTTCATTCTATATAGAGGGGGTGCAATTCAATATGTTAACAAGGGAACATTATTCAGCAGCTTTCACTGGACTCTATGAAGCTGAGGGAGTTCATTCTATATAGAGGGGGTGCAATTCAATATGTTAACAAGGGAACATTATTCAGCAGCTTTCACTGGACTCTATGAAGCTGAGGGAGTTCATTCTATATAGAGGGTGAGGATGCAGAACTTCTATGGCCAGAGCTGTACAACCCTGATCTATCCCCCCTTTTCCCTCACAGTCTGTAATCTCTCTCTCCTCTCTCTCCCTCGCTCTCCCTCCCTCAGCCACGCCCAAGGTTCAGATCTACAGTCGTAACGTTGGCGAGCTGGGCAAGCCCAACACCCTGATCTGCCACGTGAGCGGCTTCCACCCCCCCAACATCAAGCTGGAGCTGCAGAAGAACGGGCAGGACATTGAAGAGGCGCAGCAGAGCGACCTGGCCTTCCACCAGGGCTGGCACTTCCACCTGACCAAGTTCGTGCCCTTCACCCCTCAGAGTGGAGAGCACTACTCCTGCAAAGTGGAGCACAGCACCCTCAAGGAGCCCAAGAGCTTCAGCTGGAGTGAGTAACACTGCCCTGTACCCGACACCCTGCACCCTCTACAGGACCTCCTGCACTCTACACCCTCTACAGGACCCCCTGAACCCTACATCCTCTACAGGACCCCCCTGCACCCTACACTCTCTACAGGACCCCCCTGCACCCTACACTCTCTACAGGACCCCCTGAACCCTACATCCTCTACAGGACCCCCTACACTACATCCTGTACAGTAGCTCCCTGCACCCTACACCCTCTACAGGACCTCCTGCACTCTACACCCTCTACAGGACCCCCCTGCACCCTACACCCTCTACAGGACCCCCTGCACCCTACACCCTACACTGCACCCTACCCCCTGTACCCTACATTAACAGCATCAATACACCACGGTCAATAGCATCAATACACCACGATGGATGAAGATAGATCATGGAGGGTTTGACACTGTGAAGGGGCGTTACACCCAACCTAACCCAAGGCTTCTCTTCTCTCCAAACCTCGCAGCTCCTGACATGTGAAAACTCTCCTGGGATACAGAAGAGAGAGAGAGAGACCCTCAGGGTAAGAACCATGCCTTGTTAATGTTAACTGATTAATGAGTCATTCAGCAGATTCTTTTATCCAAAGCGACTGACAGAGACTGGGGGGGGGGGGGGGGGGGGGTGAACTCTGCATCATCAACAAGCTGCTGCTGCTGCTGCAGAGTCTCTTCCAATAGGACCTCGTTTGTGTGACCCGCCCCTCCTTGCTCTGACCTGGACCCTCAGCTGATGCGCTGTCCTTGCCCTTTGTCACTGTGGTTGTAACTTGCTGTAATCCTACCTTGCTGCGTCCTAGTTCAGATTGTATTCTAGCAGTGTTGTTATTCAGCCCTTGCTGTAAACTACACTGTGTTTCAATATGAAGCTTGCATTGTAACCCTGTGCTGCCCTGAAACGCCTGTGTGAGTCTCCTGGGATAAAGCAGACTGTCTAATAATAATAATAATAATAATAATAATAATAGATAAGAGAGTCAAGGACCATCGAAAGGGGGTACAGTTGAGATGTGGTCTGCATGGGGTTGGTTAGCCAATAAGGATCAAGTACCGCCCCTAGAATGTCCAGCAACACTCTAGTATTGAGCGAGTGAGTTTGGGTTTGGGAAGGGTAGCTCTTATACACACTTAACCTTTTATCTTTCTGTTTTGTTTTGTTTTTTGGTTCTTTTAGGTCTGCATTTTCCAGAAGGGATTCTTTTGATTCTTTCAGAAACCTGTAAATTATTTTCCTTGTATATTTCAGTACAGCGAGAAGCATCATGTTATTATTGTGTATTCCAGAACGATGTTATCGTCAGCTGTTAAAATAGCATCAAATTCAGTCATGCATCGTTTTCTGCAATTTCCTGTTAACTGTTCTTGTGGGAGTTATCAAAATGATTTGGTGTAATAATTTCTTTTTAAAATAAAAATCTTTAAAAAACAACAACTTTGTATTCTGGCTTTGTGGGTCAAGAGAATCAATATTATTATCAATCAATCAATCCAAGATGCATGATTGTGATGAGTCAAAGGGAGTTCGGTCTGTGATTCAGCCTCCCGACAGTAGATGGCATCAGACCAACTCGGGACGTCCCTTACCAAGGTCTCGTGACCATGGCAAAAGTCATCTTTTGAGGGGCGGAAGTACGAGTATGTAAATTCCAGCCCCTGGAGTCAAGTGAAGGAGAAGGACACGTGTCGGTTGGGGATTGGTGTTCCACTGACTACAGAGGCGGGACATTACATACTAAAGGGAACGTACTACTGTGTTTGGGGTTGGTCCGAAAGTAAAATAGGAGGAGTAACGGGTGGAGGGAGAGACTAGTTTGGTGCAGCGGGATTTTTTAAAAAAACACTAACGTTTCTTTTGTCTTTTTGGTTCGCCACGAAGACGATAAAAGACGAGTTCTCACGGTCTGTTTTGGATTTCACTCCTGCACTCCTTCCCTCACACCATTTGGTTTTCTTTTGTTATTTAATTATTTTGTTGTGTATAGAGAATACAAATAAATTATTTTATTTCTGTACACATAAATTACTGTCTGGACATTCCATTTAATACACTCTCGCCTCACAATGATATACAGTAAAAAAACACACAATGCAGAATACATTAAGTACAGTGGAAAGAGCAGAATACAAGATAGCAGCAGAATACATGAAATAGTGCATTAAATACAGTGGAAAGAGCAGAATACAGGATAGCAGCAGAATACATGAAATAGTGCATTAAATACAGTGGAAAGAGCAGAATACAGGATAGCAGCAGAATACATGAAATAGTGCATTAAATACAGTGGAAAGAGCAGAATACATGAAATAGTGCACAAAATACAGTAATTTTGTTTGACATGTTGCTGTAAAAATGTTACTCACCTCAGAACTGATGAAATTGCCACAGATAGAAGAGAAAATTAGATTTTTTTAATTGTTAAACATAATGAAATTGTTTTTGTTTTTTTTGATGTATTGCTTACTGTTTTCCAGAAAGAAGAAAAAAAAAAAACATGAAATCTGTGATAAACAACAAACAGTTCTGCGTTTAATTAAAACAGATATTCAAATGTCAGCTGGATTAATTTTCCTTCAAACCTTATTGATTCTATTAAGCTACGCGATTCTATCTGTAAAAGCACCCCACGGAGGGGGGAGGGGGGAGGGGGATCCCCCATGGTTACCTGGCTGTCTTTCGATCGATAAACACACACAGACAATGCTGGCACTCAAACACATTCAGATGTGGGCTATGAAAACTACAGTGCTTTCTAGCTGGAGGCTGAAATCCCAGCTCAGTTGCTGACTCGCTCCTGGCTCGGTTTCCAAGGAAAAGGCGGTTTAATCTCCCCGCAGGTCCCTGATCAGGTGTGGCTGCTGTTTCTCCAGGATTTCCAAGAAGACGTCTTTCTCGCTGTTTCCCCAAGCCCTGGAGAACTTGTAGAGCAATCTCATCTGGGCTGAGGGAACCTTCTCCACTAATACCTCATCGTACTGTGCATCTTGCAGCATTCTCTTGCCCAGCAGGGCATCAGCAACGGTCGCTACAGCCACCACTCTTTGGATCAAGGAGTAGCAGTGCTGGTCCACGAAATGCAATTCTGCGGGGGAAAAGGAACGAAATTGAGAGTAATCAATCAACTGCAGTTCAAAGCCGATTGCAAATTCTGACGGGAAAAGGAACTAACGGTGCCCCGGGGGAAGGGGGGGGGGGGGGGGGGGGGGGGGGGGGGGGGGGACAGTGGGTTGGGGGCGGACATTTTTACCAACTCGACACTGCCGTTGTTTTGAGTCCTCGGTTGTAAAGGTGAGGGAAGGACAGCCTTTCTTGTTTTGAAATCAGCAAATGAACCCTTTCAAGTCCCAAAATGTTTTTTTTTTTCCTCTCTAGATGTTGCCAGTCAAAAATACTCCCAACAAATAGCATTTTATGTATCTTCTTTGTCATTCGCTGTAGGCAACCTGTTGTTCTAAGAGGGAGGTAATAATGCAGGGCTGGGAATCAGACTCCCGCTGCACAGCAGTGTGATCCATTCCAGGTTTTACTATGAGTTTAATAACACACACGCACGCACAATAATAAACATGATAATTACAAACTTTCAACAAGTGCCTATTCAAAATGTATTGTAGACTGAGAGACTAACATTCAGAAGAAGAATTGCAAATAAATAATTCTTACTTGTGCAGGCAGATGTTGAAACAGGCGTGCTCTGGGTCCCATTCTCCAGCACTGTGGTGACTGTGAAGCTGTACTCTCTCCCAGGTCTCAGCTCAGAGATGACTGTGGAATTAGAGGGTGCAGTGATGGAGTCTTGGTGACTCTTATCAGAGCTAGAGTAGGTAATGTGAAAGCTGTGTGGGATCCCATCCATATTGTCAGGACTGCCCCAGCTCAGAGAGACAGAGTTGATTTCCACAGACTCTATCTTTATCTCTCCAGGAGGGGACACAGATGCTGGGGTAATGAGTGGACTCCTTGCTGGATCCTCAGGAACTGTAGAGTCTGGAGGAGTGGAGATGACAGATGATGGATCTGATGGACTCATGATAGCCTGGAGTTCAGCCTCCTGAGCCCCCTCACCTGGCACGCTCTCCTCTGATGACATCTGCGAGGTTCCTGCAGAGGAATGTTACACAGTGACTCAATTACAGGCATGTCTTGCATCTGAAGCAAGAGCAAAATCTAGTGCATTGCTTGCAATAACAACCCAGGGCAGGGTTTTAGAGGGAGGGAAGTTCAGAAATGTTGCTTTTGACTACAGTTCACAGTTTAGCAATATGATTGCATAGAAATATAAACACTTCCCTATGCTTTACCAGAGCTCTCTGTGCTTTACAATGCTTCCCTATGCTTTACCAGAGCTCTCTGTGCTTTACAATGCTTCCCTGTGCTTTACCAGACCTCTCTGTGCTTTACAATGCTTCCCTGTGCTTTACCAGACCTCTCTGTGCTTTACAATGCTTCCCTGTGCTTTACCAGACCTCTCTGTGCTTTACAATGCTTCCCTATGCTTTACCAGACCTCTCTGTGCTTTACAATGCTTCCCTATGCTTTACCAGACCTCTCTGTGCTTTACAATGCTTCCCTGTGCTTTACCAGACCTCTCTGTGCTTTACAATGCTTCCCTATGCTTTACCAGACCTCTCCGTGCTTTACAATGCTTCCCTGTGCTTTACCAGACCTCTCTGTGCTTTACAATGGTACTTCCGAAAGGCTGTTCGTGTCGTTTAATCGGGACGTCGTTTCGTTTACTTGGGAGAGTTTTCAAACGATGAACGGAGATCGCGTTTCAGAGCAAGATTGGGTCGCTTAGCGCAGGGCGGTGACTGCGAGGTGACCGACGCCAATTGCGTAAACCGGGACCCCTCCTGTGTCTCACAGGCTGCTGTGGCGTTGTGATAAGACGGAATTTCCATGCGTGTGTCTGATTGAATCCTGATTTCGATTAAGATTGTATTTGAGCTCAATGATATTAATAACACGACACGAACATTGCTTAGGTGATCAGTTTCGTTGTTTGGTTACAATCTTAAAACATTTTTTAAAAAGTTATAAGGAAGACTTAACTGCTCTCTCTCTCTCTCTCTCTCTCTCTCTCTCTCTCTCTCTCTCTCTCTCTCTCTCTCTCTCTCTCTCTCTCTCTCTCTCTCTCTCTCTCTCTCTCTCTCTCTCTCTCTCTCTCTCTCTCTCTCTCTCTCTCTCTCTCTCTCTCTCTCTCTCTCTCTCTCTCTCTTTCAGCAAAGCCCAGCCTTTGTGGAAAGCCCCTGGCAAGCTCCCAAACGTGCATCGCCACAGCAACCGGGTCGGTACGTTTTCCACCTGCTCAAACACCACAATAAAACCCCAGTCCGTTTTTTTCTTTTTTTTTAAGATGAATATACGGTAATAACTCATTTCAATTTATTCTTGTTTTTGTTTTACTATTATTGTCATAAGGAATCGTTCGAACGGGCGTTGTTGACAGCCCCGTTTGTTTACACGGTCCGTTTTTGTCACGTCGTTTATAATAGTTGGTCGAAAATACATCATGCAGAATAAAATGCACGGAAAAAAAAAGCTTTCCTCTTATTAAAATCAATAATATTAAGAATGTTAATAATAATAATAATAATAATAATAATAATAATAATAATAATAATAATAATAATAATAATAATTCTTACCTTCGAAAGTGTTGTTAGCTGAGAATGTATTGCCAAAGATTAGCAACCCCGCTAGGTTCCAGAGTTCCGCTTTCTCGTTTTTCTCGTCGCCCCCCTGTGGGGGTGTTTTGGTCAGCCTCTTCTTGAATCGGTTCAGCTCTTTCTCGACTCTGGTCATCTCTCTTTTGACTATGTTGTCCAAGGTGTGGATAATACGGTCATTCGGCGTGGTCTCTGTACCTCTGTCCATCCTCGGTTTAGCGGCAGGATTGGAGAGAGAGAGTCGGGAGTCGGAGCGCACACTCAGCCAGCGACGCAACCCTTCCTCTTTCCAAGTAATATTGAAACTAGATCTGGGAATTCACACGCACCAAGAAATTGTTTTTTTTATTGGTCTGTGCATTCAGCAGGGACGGCTTCAGAAAAATTTCCATGGGGGTGGTGGGGGGCCGGGAAAAATCTGGGAGGAGCGGGAGCCAAGGAGAACATGGTGAGGTTAATAATTTGCCTTTTCTCTTGCAAAGGTTAAATCAGAAGTTCTTCTCTGGAAGGAGCAAGAATATAAACACACTGAGAATGTCACACCTGCTACTGTCCGTTGCACTGGGTTCTGTATGAGACAGACAATATAATGCGCATGATACACTACATCACACAGGGGACACAGAAAGAAAATACGACCACACACACACACACACACACACACACACACACACACACACACACAACAAACGGAGTTTGGGAGGATAGATAATTAATGTACACGCCTAACAAATGTTTACCAATTTGTTGCTGGGATCCTTCAAGAAGCTGCTTGATGAGATTCTGGGATCAATAAGCTACTAACAACCAAACGAGCAAGATGGGGCCGAACGACACAGTGAGTTCATTCTATATAGAGGGGGTGTAATTCAATATGTTAACAAGGGAACATTATTCAGCAGCTTTCACTGGACTCTATGAAGCTGAGGGAGTTCATTCTATATAGAGGGGGTGCAATTCAATATGTTAACAAGGGAACATTATTCAGCAGCTTTCACTGGACTCTATGAAGCTGAGGGAGTTCATTCTATATAGAGGGGGTGCAATTCAATATGTTAACAAGGGAACATTATTCAGCAGCTTTCACTGGACTCTATGAAGCTGAGGGAGTTCATTCTATATAGAGGGGGTGCAATTCAATATGTTAACAAGGGAACATTATTCAGCAGCTTTCACTGGACTCTATGAAGCTGAGGGAGTTCATTCTATATAGAGGGGGTGCAATTCAATATGTTAACAAGGGAACATTATTCAGCAGCTTTCACTGGACTCTATGAAGCTGAGGGAGTTCATTCTATATAGAGGGGGTATTCAATATGTTAACAAGGGAACATTATTCAGCAGCTTTCACTGGACTCTATGAAGCTGAGGGAGTTCATTCTATATAGAGGAGGTGCAATTCAATATGTTAACAAGGGAACATTATTCAGCAGCTTTCACTGGACTCTGAACCAAGATTAGTTCATTCTAGAAGGTGTTGCAACACTTTTTGACCAGAGCTGTACATTTTCCCGTTCAAGTGACGTTGACTTCCTGTATACATTTCGAGACATTTGAAAGCCCAGATCGCGCATCTGTCTTCGGTACCTTAAACCAGTATGGTGAAAACCTGGAAAGACGAGATCATCGAAACCTTAGAAGAACTTTTGAAGGATGACTTGAAACGATTTAAAAGCAAGTTGCACGACATTCGCTTGGAAGAAGGGCATCAAAACATTCCCAGGGGGAGACTGGAAAATGCAGATGCGATAGACATCGTCGAGTTAGTGAGCGGCTACTACGGGGAGCAGAGAGCCGGTCCCGTGGTCGTCAGAGTTTTAAAAGCCATCAACCAAATGGAATTAGCCGCACGACTTGAAAATACATTTTCATAAAACAGGTTTGGGTTTTGTTTATTTGTTTTGTTTTGTCTTTTAACCGCCAGTTCCCGGTAGCAAAATATTGCTTCAGTGGAACTTTATTTTGGTAAGAGTTCTTGATTCTTGTTGGAACTTTATTTTGGTAAGAGTTCTTGATTCTTGTTGGAACTTTATTTTGTAAAAGTTCTAGATTCTTGTTGGCTTTGTTTACTATAACAACAGTTTGTCAAATTTATCGATTATTATAGCTATTAATTTAATATTATTATAATTATTATAATATATATAATATCGTAATCAAGTACTGATATTGCAATTATATTTCATATATTGAACAAGGTAAATGACAGTCGCTCTTATTACAATGAACGAATCAGAAGCACGCTCGATATTTAAATCCATCCACATGCTAAATCTTTTATTTTCTTAAAGGTAAGTCGGTTTGTTTTTCCACCTTTGTGTTACAGATGACGTCACCGCCTCCTGAGCGGACCAGAGTGGGAGAAGTCCCGCAGAAACACAGGAACAGCTCCCGCCTCTGCTACCTGCTCCACATATCTCTGGAATTCCTCATATTTAAATTAAACGCATGCATGTGTAGAGAAATTAGGCAATACAACTTCTGGAATTCCTCATATTTAAATTAAATGCATGCATGTGTACAGAAATTAGGCAATACAACTTCTGGAATTCCTCATATTTAAATTAAATGCATGCATGTGTACAGAAATTAGGCAATACAACTTCTGCTTGTATATATAGCTCTGGTTTTGTTGCAGCGTGTTTCCGATGATACTTGCATTCTAAGCAATCTTTCCAACCGATCAGTACTCTGGTCAGTGTTTTGAAGGAAATTGCACGACACACAGTTTCAATAGCTTCATTTAGAGCTGTAACGGGATTGGTTTAGTTTCTCAAATTAGTTATGTTTAAGTATTCAATCTTTTTTTTTTTTTTTTTTTTAAAGGTGCGTGAATACATTTTTTAAAACAACCTCCAAATGTGTAATAGCCATTGGTTTTGAAAGCTTACTCAACATCAAATAACAGACGTTTTAAAATAAACCACTCGTCTCTTCTCTTAACTAACAATCTATTAGTAAATATATCAGTATTTTAAGCAATATAACCGATCACTCTCTAATTGTGTTTACCCCCAGCTGAAGAATCTCCTTTATTTATTGTACAAAATATAATTTTTCTAATAAACTGCAGCGTTGTTACACAGCTAAAGCAGTTCGTGTTTGGCAGTGAATAAGCGTTTTTGTTGCTTTTTTACAGAGACATTTCATGAATACCCAAGCATTGGTTTTTGATGTTGATAATCACTGGGATTGTTAATTATATACAAGTAGGTATTTAAAAATAAATAAATAAAAGAGGTAAATAAGATGGTTAGTAAGAGGATGCGTGTGCAGCGCCCGCCCACCTATATTTAAAAGTACCGCCAATTCAGAGGTGTTGACAACTATATTGCAAAAAAATAAAAAGGTTTACCGGAAGCCATAATATTAATATCTTTATATAGCGTCTTTCATAGTAGAGTTCATTCTATATAGAGGGGGTGCAATTCAGTATGTTAACAAGGGAACATTATTCAGCAGCTTTCACTGGACTCTATGAAGCTGAGGAGGTTCATTCTATATAGAGGGGGTGCAATTCAATATGTTAACAAGGGAACATTATTCAGCAGCTTTCACTGGACTCTATGAAGCTGAGGGAGTTCATTCTATATAGAGGGGGTGCAATTCAATATGTTAACAAGGGAACATTATTCAGCAGCTTTCACTGGACTCTATGAAGCTGAGGGAGTTCATTCTATATAGAGGGGGTGCAATTCAATATGTTAACAAGGGAACATTATTCAGCAGCTTTCACTGGACTCTATGAAGCTGAGGGAGTTCATTCTATATAGAGGGGGTGCAATTCAATATGTTAACAAGGGAACATTATTCAGCAGCTTTCACTGGACTCTATGAAGCTGAGGGAGTTCTTTTCCGCAGGGTGAAGTGAATCTGGATCAGTCGTTGAAATGCTTCAATTTATTTTAGTTTCGCTTGAACTGTAAGGTTATTTTTTTGGTGTAAGAATTCTACTGAATTTGTGTTCTTTGGCGATGATATGTTTGCAAGTCAAGAAATCACACCTCTATTCAGCCAACACCAGCGGCTGTCTAAAACGAGTCACGCAGTTCAGAAACGGCTC
This sequence comes from Polyodon spathula, assembly GCF_017654505.1. Taxonomy (NCBI): domain Eukaryota; kingdom Metazoa; phylum Chordata; class Actinopteri; order Acipenseriformes; family Polyodontidae; genus Polyodon; species Polyodon spathula. The sequence goes on from NC_054575.1 coordinate 3,061,900, forward strand.
TCTGCGCATGTCTAAAAGGAAGCACGCATCTCAGAAACGTGTTTCTGCGCATGACTGAAACGAGGTACCCGTCTCAGAACAGCGTCTATGCGCATGACTGAAACGAGGCACCCATCTCAGAACAGCGTCTCTGCGCATGACTGAAACGAGGCACCCATCTCAGAACAGCGTCTCTGCGCATGACTGAAACGAAGCACCCATCTCAGAACAGCGTCTCTGCGCATGTCTGTAAACAAAGCACCCATCTCAGAACAGCGTCTCTGCGCATGACTGAAACGAGGCACCCATCTCAGAACAGCGTCTCTGCGCATGACTGAAACGAGGCACCCATCTCAGAACAGCGTCTCTGCGCATGACTGAAACGAGGCACCCATCTCAGAACAGCGTCTCTGCGCATGTCTGTAAACAAAGCACTCATCTCAGAACAGCGTCTCTGCGCATGACTGAAACGAGGCACCCATCTCAGAACAGCGTCTCTGCGCATGACTGAAACGAGGCACCCATCTCAGAACAGCGTCTCTGCGCATGTCTGTAAACAAAGCACTCATCTCAGAACAGCGTCTCTGCGCATGACTGAAACGAGGCACCCATCTCAGAACAGCGTCTCTGCGCATGACTGAAACGAGGCACCCATCTCAGAACAGCGTCTCTGCGCATGACTGAAACGAGGCACCCATCTCGAAACAGCGTCTCTGCGCATGACTGAAACGAAAGTAAATTTGTTTCATAAAGTCGAATGAAAGCTGCCGAATAAGTCTACGTTAACATATTGAACTACACACCGTTTTGTAGTTTATCCTTTTTTTTTTTTTGTTAACGAAAAACTGACAGAGAATTTGAAAAAAATGTGACATTTCAAAATCTAACACAGAACGCTACTGTGCTACTGTTATGGCTTCCGGTAGACACTTGCGAGATCGTTCTGTAGTTTATTTGATTACGTGATGTTAAATACAATATGTGCATGGTGTTTATATAGTTGTTTTTTTGTTGTTTTTTTTTGTTGTTTTTTTGTATTATGTCTCAATCGTAAAAATCTCGGAGCTGTTCGGAAGTCTGTTTTACAGCACGTACATTGTTTCGTCTGCAGTTACGAGTATATTATGTCGGTCGAATGATTTCTCAGATCCCTGCTATTTGTTTTTAGACAGTTACAAAACACAAACAAACAAAAAAAAAGAAGGCGTCGTGTCCGACGACAGCGGGACAATGACGTTTGTTTGTAATTTCAACACAACATCATCGTCTTATTTTCATTGCCCCGTTTCGTGGCTTTCCGGTTTGGTTAACCGGGGCTTATATAAATACTGAAAAAAACAAAAAAAACTTGACCTCCAATGTAAGGGGGTTGTTACAGTCAGAATGGTTTGAGGGAAATCTTTAGGATTATTTTCATATAATAATAATAATAATAATAATAATAATAATAATAATAACATACAACAACACAAATCTTGCTTGAAGTTTATTGTGACAAGCAATATATTGCAAGGAGTTTGAAAGAGTGAGCATAACGTTATAGGAGCAGGAAGCACAGAAACAAGGTTTATTCTAACGATTCATTTTACACATAAAAAAACCAACATATTCAGCACATCATCAAGTTGGTTAACATGAATCACACGCCTTATTTAATTAGCAAAACATTAACAGAAATAATATCTAGGTGGCCAGCATTCAAAATCACTACCAGAATTAGGCTACAGTTTTAAGTATCAGTAAGGTCAGCCAAAATGATTCTCTACTGTATTAAAGTGTTAATAACATACAATGCATTAAAATAATAGTTTTCATTATTGCCTACAATCCTACAAAGCACAATCAATGTTATACAGTATAATAATGCTGAAATGTTTTGTAACAGCTTTACATGGTCATTGTATACATTGAAAAACATGCAGCTTTATATTTATCGCTGCCAATAGAAGTCATTTTTGCTTTTTTTTTGTTTCAGTCACCAGATTCTTAAAATATTCTATATATATATAGATATATATATATATCTAATATATATAATATATATTATATATATATATATTAAAATTCAGTAACTTTGTAAACATAAAATATAGCAGGAGAAAATATATTAAAAAAAAAAAAAAATCCCAGGGAACATATAGGGTCGTTTTGAGTTTTCATAAAAGCATTTTGAACGGTGGTATTCCTTTCACATGGTACTCAATTCAAAACAGGGTCCAGAGGCTAATCCAGGGGGTCAAACTCCAGTCCTCGAGGGCCGGGTCTTCTGGTTTTCGTTCCAATTTAATCTCTCAATTAACATCATTGATCTAGTTATTTTTGGAATTGGACATGTTTAATATGTTTTACGTTTTTACAGCTGATTATTTAAGAAATGCACTTGATTCAAGATGCAAGGTACCCGACCTGTGAAACATTTGGAGGCCTGGAGAGAGAAGTGCTAAATGTGTCCAGTTAATGAGATAATTAGATCGATTAAGTAATTGACAGCTGGAATGAAAGTCACAAGACCCTGCGTCCCTCCAGGAGCTGAATTTGACCTCCCTGCTCTATTCACTCGCTTCATCAGTCCTGAAACTTGTTCTTTGATTCAGTTGCTGTTCCAGCACGACATTCAGGGTGATTTTGGCCCTTTCTTTTTATCTTTAATTTACTCCATGTTAAACAGCTTGTTTATACTCTTCTCTGCTTGTTCCTTTGTTATGCTTCTCCATTGCGCAGGGATGTCAGCGAGTTTTGCATTATACGCCTTTGCAAATTGATCATTAAATGTAGTCAGCACGTACTTCCAGTAGTCAGAGGCTTCAATACTGTCATCGGGGGCAATGTGCCAGTCAGGGTAGATTTTCCGATAGTCTTTATAGGGATGCCACTCCCCCTTTGTTTCAGGACTCTGAAATCTCATATTACTCTGTACATCAGTTGAGCATAAACTTACACATAGTTTTTCAGAGTCTGACCATCTGTATCTCCCCAGCCCTTGTGGTCGATGCACTGATGCGTGGTGTTGTTTGTGGTCCCTGCCTCCTGCCTCACAGGGGACCTTGCAGAACGGACACAGCTTCCCACAACCAAACGCCCTCTTGAACAGCTCATCCTGTGGCTTGAATGGCAGCTTGATTAGTTTCTTCTTAACATCACAACTTTGAGAAAATTCATCCCTTAGAGATGTATTCATTTGTTCAAGGTAATGTTGAAGATGTACAACGAACTCCTCCACGCAGGCTTTGTCTTGGATAAGTTTTAATCCAAGATCGTCAGTGGAAATCACAATATCGCTATGCAGAACACAGCAGACATTTTCAATAAACCTTGGTATGGTTTTGGTATTGGGTGTCAAGGTTTCCTCTTTCTCTGCCTTTTTAATGGCTTCTTGTATTTTCTGGGTTATGGTTTGCAGACGTTTCTTTTCTAAATCTGAAAGGGCATTGTCTTTTGAAAACTTCTCAATAATACAATCAAATATCCACTTCTTGACAAAATCAGCGTAGTGTCTCATGTAGGACACATAGTTTTCAAATGTGTTGTCCTTCAGTAACTGCTTCAGAATGGAATGCTGGAAAGATGACCGGGTGCTGTATTTCACAGAGTTTCCACCAGTCTGCATTTCATCCACAATATCTATCCCAAGGGCTTTGTCGACATACTCCCTCACTGCAGGCTTGAGGCAGCGCTCAGTGAATTCTTTAGCCTTCTTTAGGCTCTGGTCCTTCTCATGGTAAAGATCTATGAAATCAGAACAGTATCGTGGTTTGTACTTTTCCAGATGTTTCTGGGGGTCGTTGTCTTCAATGAAATCTTCGTGCATCTGCTGGAATTCCCTGGCAGCAAACCCACAGATGTGCAGCTTCAGATCAACCTCAAACTGGGCGTTAGTCTTGAGCTTCTCAATTTCCTTCAGCTTGACATCTGTCATTTCTAACAGCTCTCTGGTGTAGGTCTCGTGGTAGTCAGTTTTACTGTTTTTTTTGTGTGATACAAACTCTGTGCACTGTTTTGTTATAGATTGCACCATTGCCTCTGCTTCCTCTGTGTGGAGCTTTGACAGGCCCAAGCGATCAGTGACGTTTTTGTACCATACGCGATCAAAATGTTTATCAGTTACATTAAGCTGTTTTTTTCCATATTTAGTCAAATCGCTGGCCTGATTTAACACCATCTTAACTCCACCTCCATGTCTATCTAATTGTTTTCTCAATTGATTATAAACATTGAATACAACGTCTCGCTTCACTAAGCCTTTAAAGTCCAGTTTCTTCACGGTCTCTTCCCACATCTTTTCAAATTCTTTTTTCAGCTTCCCCTCAGATAAATCCTCACGTTTTTCCCTGCAGACTCCAAGCAGTTCCAAAACTTTTTCTTCTAATATTGCTTTATGCTTACCATTGACATCGTGTACCTTCTTCATTCCCTTTTGAAAAGCAATAGCTGCTGTCAACTTGTTTGTCATAGAAATTTCAATTTCAATTCTAAGAGTTTTAATGCTTCTCTCAAAGGTTGCTCTGTAGCTTTCTACAAGATTAACATGTCCCTCCTTACTTTCATAATATTTAGTCAGTTTCTCCTGAGATGATGTTTCTTGTGATGTCAGTTCTTGAAATGCCTCTGTTTGTAAATCCCTGAGAAACTCATCAAGGTTTGAGGACTGCTCATTGGTATTTGAAATCCTTGTCTCAGCAGTTGCCAGCCAGTTGTACATGTGCTTTTGGAAGTCCCATTCCCATTTACCATATTCAACACACAGGTTATTGTAAGCCTCAGCCACTAGACTGTTTCTGAAGCTGAAGATGAAATTCTCATATTTAACGGCTTTCCACAAACTTCTCATCCACTCCAGGAACTCTGTAACTGGTGCAGGAGGTTTTTCCTTGTTGGTGTTTTTCAAAACCTCAATCAAGCTCTTCTTGAAATCATACACAGTCTCACTGTAGCCGGTGTTCACTGGAGCCATTGGAGGGTTACCATGCCACAGGCCCGGGATGTACCAGTTATTGTTCTCTGGATCATACTCCATTATATCAGTGAATTTTCTGTTTATATCCTTCTTTTCCATCCTTGCAGCTGCCTGTGTCATCTCATTTAGCTGTTCTAGAAGCTTTTTCCTGTCCCTTGCATTGTTGTCATGGGCAGACACGTCCCCCACATTCTGGTGCACAAACTGACAGTTTGGTTTCTTCCCCACTTCCTTCATTCTAAGAAATGCGTGCACCACGATCTGTAGGATATCCTTCATCTCTGTGGAGTTCTCCATTGCAATGTTTATTATGGTGACATCACTCAAACCTACGACCAGTGTTGCAAGCTCATTGTCATGTTCATAGCTGTCTTCTAGTTGTGCCAACTCTGGAGATTTGAGACCTTCAGTGTCGATTACCAAGATAAAGTCACAGTTCAGCTCTTCTTTAAGATCCTCTTTGACTCTGATTAACAGCATGAAGGCTCCTCTCGTGCATCTGCCACTGCTAACTGCAAACTGAACCCCAAACATTGTGTTGAGGAGGGTAGACTTCCCAGTGCTTTGGACTCCCAACACTGTTACAACCAGCAGCCTGCTCTTGTGTTGGACTTTCTCATGGAGCTTTTTTAGAACATCAGTCACCCAACTTACAGGGATATTTGATGCATCTCCATCCACCAGCTCAAGAGGGAAGCCACCCAACAGCAGATCAGCCCCCAAACTGGGAAGATGTTGAAACTGCTGGCGAGATTCAGCATTTTTAGGAAAGGAGCACGCTGCTTCATAAATCTGCCCCATCTCACGCATGAAATGTTCAATTCCTAAAGAGCTGTTTGATATTTGTCTATCCAGGGCTGCAATTATCTCTTTGTTCTCTGAGAACTTGAAACACTTTTCTTTGTATTCCTCACGAAGACCAGAAAGTTTCTTTCGTGCAGTAACATCCAAGTAAATCCTCATCCACTTTAGAAAATAAGATCGTTCTTCTTTGCTTTCACTGGATATGGCAGTGATGAAACATCCCATTGCTTCAGATATATTTTTGCTGCTTTGCTGTTGTCTCAGTTTCTGTTTATCTCTTTGCAGATGTGTTTTATATTCTTCAATAGGCTGGTCTCCTGCCTTCCGTAGTCTGCACTCCTCCTTTTCTATTTTAGCCAGCTCCTTCCAAAGCTTCCCTTGCAATGGCAACTGATTCTCTTTATATCGCACCACATCGTTGATTCTAGATGTAATTTCTTCAGCACTTCTCTTAGCGTTCTGACATTCAATGCAGTCTTCATCTACAGGGATCCCCAATTCATGTGCTACAGCAGACATATCTTCAATTGTGTTTTTCTGAGGATTACTTTCCATTATATCATTCATAGTTGAGCGCAGTTTTGACACAAACCCTGCATCATTGGTCTGCTTATTCTTCAATAGGACCTGATTTCTACTTAATTTTAATTTTGAAGCCAAGTGTTTCAGAGAGTTTAAGTTTTTCTCTGCCTTATTTGGAAAATTTCCAACCAAAAATAATTGGGCTTTAATATTTCCTGCAGAGGACAAGAGATTGCACTCGCTCTCTGCAATACTGTCAAAAAATATGAAGACTGCTGAGGATGTTTGACATAAAATAGAAAACTGCTTCTGAAAGGAAAGGAGATCTCCACGAAGGTTGGCAACAGCTACAGGTTCTGGAAAAAAGTTTTTCTTTCCACAAGGAAGGTACCAACCTATTTCAACTAGACCGTTTGCAATTCTCCGTGGAACGTCACCACATTCCACATCACGATGGATAAAGAAATCATGGTACTGCTGGGGGTTGCTGAGAACCTGATTCAGAATCTGAGACTTTGATAAACTGCAGTCACCCAGCCTGACAAAAGAGATCATTGGCATGGCAGTGCTGACTATACTGTCTTCTACAAACCCTTTCGAGTCGGCTAATGAACGGGGTCTAAACTTCTTCACAATGTCTCGCATGGCCCACAGCATTAATGTACACTGGCTGGTGCTGCAGTCGGGGAGCAAGAGAGGTACAGCAAACTGGCACATCGACATTTTTAACATGATTTCCTGCTGCAGGAAGCTGTCTGAACACAGAAACAGTGCTAGTAAGAGATCAAGTGGATTGATTATATTTGTTTCTTGAGCATCATTACTATCTATAAGATATAGATCACTATCCAGGTCTTGCAATGAAGAGTCTGTATCTGTCTCAGCAGCACTGCACTTGGTACTCCGAGCTGTCACATTTACCATCATTAGACTTTTCAGAAAGCACCAGGGAATTTTCTTTAGTGTCTGAATCGGTTCATCTGTAATACTCTCTGTACCAATCTCAAGCACAGTACTCAACGTAATTTTGCCTGGGAAGTAGTTCTCCAGTCCCAGCTTGCACAGCAAATCTTGTAGAGATGTTTCTGAAAGGGAAACAGTAACAGGTATCCACTTAGCTTCATAATAAGTACTTTGGAGCACAAGTGTGTCTACCTATTTCTTTTATTTATTTATTTTTTACATGGAAATAATGCTTCACTGGTGACTACATTTGAACATGAGAAATGCATCAATGTGCTATTCATGTATATTAGGTATTGGGACATTACAAAACTGTGTTCTGAGTGAAGGCTGATTGGTTTACACAAGTGATGGATATGCTTGCCACTGGCTATTATTGCAGATGTAGGAGCATCATTTGTAAGCGCATTCTTACACAATCTGCTCTGTTACTGACTTCACAGGGTTTGATTTTGACAGACAGTAAAGTGACTCATTTATTTCTCATTTCAGCAAATAAAAGCTGTTAATTACTGTTAAGTGTTTTAAGCTTCTGTCTTATCATTGTCCAGCCTGCCAGCAGGCCTGAGGTCTGACTTGAACTCAATTGCAAAGCATGTCTGTCCTTCAGAATCAAAATCCTTAAAAAGAGGTCAGAACAAATCTAGATGTAATTGTTTCTGTTTCTGATGATTAAAGAGAGCCCACTGATTCTTACTTGTGCAGACAGATGTTGAAACAGATGTGCTCTGGGTCCTATTCTCCAGCACTGTGGTGACTGTGAAGCTGTACTCTCTCCCAGGTCTCAGCTCAGAGATGACTGTGGAATTAGAGGGTGCAGTGATGGAGTCTTGGTGACTCTTATCAGAGCTAGAGTAGGTAATATGAAAGCTGTGTGGGATCCCATCCATATTGTCAGGACTGCCCCAGCTCAGAGAGACAGAATCGCTTTCCATGGACTCTATCTTTATCTCGCCAGGAGGGGACACAGATGCTGGGGTAATGAGTGGACTCCTTGCTGGATCCTCAGGAACTGTAGAGTCTGGAGGAGTGGAGACGACAGATGGTGTATCTGATGGACCCATGATAGCCTGGAGTTCAGCCTCCTGAGCCCCCTCACCTGGCATGCTCTCCTCTGATGACATCTCTGAGATTCCTGCAGAGGAATGTTACACAGTGACTCAATTACAGGCATGTCTTGCATCTGAAGCAAGAGCAAAATCTAGTGCATTGCTTGCAGTAACAACCTAGGGCAGGGTTTTAGAGGGAGGGCATGTAACGGGGGGGTGGGGGTGGGACGGTGACTGTCTGGCGCATGTGTGGTACTGCAGGACAGGGGCGGCAGCCCCGGAAGATCCACCTGTCAGAGGGTTTTCCCTCTCTAAGTGGTTGAGAGGCGGGCCTTGGGGGATTGCTCGGTTCATAAGTACTGCGCACGGTTGTGCATTTGGGTGGCCGTGATTGACAATACACAGAGACGCCGCTGGTTGGAACGAAAGACCGAAACCAAGCACGTCTGAGGAAGACAGCCAGCCTTAAACAAACCATTCATTAAAATATACGGTTACGTACCCAAGGGGACGTGTGTAGTGAGAGGGGAACCTTGGCCTCCCCAGTGTATAGTGGGGTGGCCAAGATTCAGACACTGGAGTTTGTCCTCAGTAGTCATACTATACAGTAATAGCAAATAGAAACAGTTTCATGCAAAACCTAATTTAAAGTTTTATACAAAACTTGACTTCCAACTTCATGGTGAGGACCATTTCAACTAATTAAGAAGTTATTGAGTGGAAGAGGTAGTTTGTATTCTCTTTTTGAGCTGGTACAACTCTAAAAGGATGCTTGCCATTTTACTCATGTAAAGAGTAAGCTTGTAGTTTTCTGTGTAAAAGAAATGACTGTAAACTTTTATTGTTGATAAAAACCACTACTGCAGCAAGCAGAAAACGTAGCGTTTTGATTGTTTCAATCAGTCCCTTTCAGGGGTGCAACAATCACAGACCTACAGCGTTTGTGTAAATGAAGCGTAGCGTTTAAATGAACACAATTTTATTTTGACACATCACCTCTTTTAAAGCTAAAGAGTGTATTTCATGACATTTCTAGTCATGCTCTGTTTGACTGTTCATTTAGGTTTTTTTCTTTCATTCATAAAGCAGTACATTTGAGAAATGTTATTTGACACTGTTGAAGGGTCCTACTAATTACCACAAAGTACATTTATTTTTATTTATACAAGAAAAAAAAGGTGTAATCAATGATAAAAGACATTTAAACATAGGTCATCAACGGTGCCGACACAGACAAGACCAGAGAAGAAATACGTGGAAGATTGATCAGCTGGTGGTGTGATCGCTGCTCAACGTTAGGCTTAGTTATCCTCATTTATATAAACATGTTAAAAAAATATTTTGAAGTACTCTGAAATAATACATACTATTCAAATAATAAATAAATGCATTGTTGCTTATGCTATTTAAAGATTATGGTATGTGGTTACTTTGGGGGAATTAGTAAGAGGATTCGGTTTGCAAAAATGTACACGAAGCTGTTATTCTGATTAGAGGCGACAAAATGGACTTGGAGGGGAATAAATTGTTGTCAGTGTTTGATGACCAATCCTTGTCTGAGTGATCTGCTTCTAATGGAAACGGGGGGGAAAAAAAAAAAAAAAAAACACAAACTTGATTCTCATGTCCTCGTTGATATCTGCAAAAATGGCGCCTGGAGGACATCCTTTCCTTCACGATGTTTATTCATGCAATGGCAGAATAAACCACGTGGAGTAGCGGATATCAACGGTGCGATCGGTCTCCTGATGATAAATGTCACAAGGTGACGACCTTTGTAATAATTTAGCATTTTGATTTATGTACTTGTAACTTGTTGTATTTATAGAATATAACCCTGCAGTTATAGAATATAACCCTCAGTACCTCTTTCTACATTGTAACGCATGTTCACTTTACTGGCTAAGGGCGAGTGCTTGTGGTGTTTATAGCAGAAGCCTATATTTAAACGCCTATGCTCCTTTAGTTTCACTTTTGTTTTTGTTTTTTTTGCGATTTGAGTTTTTAAGTAGCATTGTACTCCGCCTCACTGTTAGCATTTTATAGTTGTTTTTAGCCACCTGTTATAACTAGACCATGGCTTCTCAAACCTGGTCCTGGGGACCCCCTGTGGCTCAGTTACTGAACTACACTCTAATGGAACTGATAATTCGCCGAATTATACTTATTTTAATTGTTTTCGCTCTTAAACGGTTGCAGTTCAAGTTACTTATAAAAGGTTACGGCTAACTTGAATTCTGCTGGTTTTAAATCGGGGTGACACATCCGCGATATGAATTTCACTGCCCTGACTGTCAGCAGTGGTTTAAGAATATATCTCCATGTCTCAGTTCTCATCGGTAATACAATCTACATGTTGCAATAATAATAAAAATAATAATAAATAAATAAATAAATAAAACATCCACACTTTATAGAATCAACAAAAGGAACCTCTCTCTCGCTCTCTGCTTGTGTGTTTTTCTTCCGTGTAATTGCTGCACCCACTCCAACCACACAGCTGTGCATTAAACACGTTAATGAATGAAAAAGATCTGCTGTAACAGAAGCACAGCAACAACCAAGAACCGCATTCACCCACCGCCAACAGGAAAAAGCACAAACGAACAAGAATACCAATTTCCTCTTCATAAGAGGAATAGTTTTTTTTTTTTTTTTTTTTCTGTACATAACAGAACTTACCGCTTTTCTTATGTTGTGTGTGTTTTTAATCTTCAAGAAATGAAGTGAATACCCGATGGGCTCCCTGCAGATGAAGTTGAAACTCTCCAGATCTTTCTCCTCTGCAGGTCTTCGTGAACACTGACGCAGATAGCAAAAAATTATATTTATATCAGCTCCAGAAACGAAACTGAAAACACATACAGATATTACCTTTTCTTGCAAGTCACAATCATCCATTCTTGAAAAGCATGTGACTTCTTGCAAATTAGTATTACACTGACTGCATGACCATGTTTAGATATACTGTGAATCAAACATGCATTTGTTCAACTTCATTTGCATTTGTTTTAATGTTAAATAATTATTCTTGCTGCTCAAGGTTAGGTTAAATATTAATTTAAATGCACTTCATTCAGTGGTTACCAGTAATGAAAACACACAGCCTTTATATCAGTTTAACAATGTAACACAATCGCAACACGATAAACATCTCTTTAAAAAACGATTTACAAATATATAATATAAAAAAGATTTGACATTTGAGATACACATTGCATACTGGGAGTATAATTGAGACCAAGACTGACTTTTTAACTAATTTCTATGCAAAATAAAAGCCTGCCTGAATAAATAGGGGGTATATTTTCAAAGTGGCAACTAACTTGGAATACTTTGTGAAACTTTCAAAATTTACAAAACTAGAAAATTTAGACCTCAGTACTTTTCAAATTTACAATTCAGAGCTTCTCAAACCCGGTCCTGGGGACCCCCTGTGGCTGCTGGTTTTCATTCCAACCGAGCTCTCAATTACTGAACTAGACCCTTAATTGAACTGATAATTTGCTTAATTATACCTTTTTACTTGTTTTCACCTCTTAAACAGTTGCAGTTCAAGTTACTTAAGAACATAAGAAAGTTTACAAATGAGAGGAGGCCATTCGGCCCATCTTGCTCGTTTGGTTGTTAGTAGCTTATTGATCCCAGAATCTCATCCAGCAGCTTCTTGAAGGATCCCAGGGTGTCGGCTTCAACAACATTACTGGGGAGTTGATTCCAGACCCTCACGATTCTCTGTGTAAAAAAGTGCCTCCTATTTTCTGTTCTGAATGCCCCTTTGTCTAATCTCCAGTTGTGACCCCTGGTCCTTGTTTCTTTTTTCAAGCTGAAAAAGTCCCTTGGGTCCACACTGTCAATACCTTTTAGAATTTTGAATGCTTGAATTAGGTCGCCACGTAGTCTTCTTTGTTCAAGACTGAACAGATTCAACTCTTTTAGCCTGTCTGCATATGACATGCCTTTTAAGCCCGGAATAATTCTGGTCGCTCTTCTTTGCACTCTTTCTAGAGCAGCAATATCTTTTTTATAGCGAGGTGACCAGAACTGCACACAATATTCAAGATGAGGTCTTACTAGTGCATTGTACAGTTTTAACATTACTTCCCTTGATTTAAATTCAACACTTTTCACAATGTATCCGAGCATCGTGTTAGCCTTTTTTATAGCTTCCCCACATTGTCTAGATGAAGACATTTCTGAGTCAACAAAAACTCCTAGGTCTTTTTCATAGATTCCTTCTCCAATTTCAGTATCTCCCATATGATATTTATAATGTACATTTTTATTTCCTGCGTGCAGTACCTTACACTTTTCTCTATTAAATGTCATTTGCCATGTGTTATCAAATGTTACAGCTAACTTGAAATATGCAACTGTTTAAGAGCTGGAAACAAGTAAAAAGGTCTGTTTAAAGCAAATTATCAGTTCAATAAGGATCTAGTTAAGTAATTGAGAGCTCGGTTGGAGTGAAAACCGACAGCCACAGCGGGGGTCCCCAGGACCGGGGTTGAGAAGCGTGGTGATAGAAGGTACACACACGTTGGGGGAAAATTCACTTTCAAACCACTTGGTGTCACTATAATAGAGATTTTTTTTCATATTTTGCTACTGAAACTCCCGTGTACGGCAAAACAAAACAAAAAAAAACATAGAAAACAATATTTTACATCCATCATAATGTTGGTACATTATGCATTTGCCATGTAATAAACAGCCATTAGCTTGTATGTTTGTTTGGGTTTTATTAATAAAACTGTAAAGTTATAAGGTTGTTGCACTTGAGTCATAATAATAATAATAATAATAATAATAATAATAACATTAATTTGTACCACATTCTCTGTAACCACATTCTCTCAGTTAAATGGAAGTACATTGAGTCGGGCTACAGTGCGGTGTCTTCCAAAACCTGCATTTGCATCTCCGCACCGAAGCACACCGGCGCACACTTGAAAGCGGCGGCAGGAAAGTTAAAGCTGCAGTTGGGATGACTGGACCCGATAATGTTCCCTCCATGTCGTCTCCTTGTACACGAGGGGCGAATACAGTCAAGTCAATACGGTAGGTACAATAAATCTCCACAGATTTCATTTTTGTGTGTGTGTGTGTGTTTTGTTTTTTAGTGGCTAGTTTTTATCTCCCCGGCCAGCTTGTCACTATTATTATTATTATTTTTTACCTGAGATTTATCTGCCGTTAATCTTCGTGAATGGTCCTTAAATAAACTAGTTTTGACTTGATGTATATATTTGGTAAACGAAGCCGCTGCTCTTCCCATCTCAACCGTGACGACCGGGACTGAGGTGAGGCGGTTAGTTTAGAACCCTGGAGTGTTTGAATTCAAAATTCGCGGTAGAACGGCTTCTCGTGGCAAGTCTTGTCTCAAAGCCAACGGCCGAGCAGTCCGCACAAAAACACAGGTAAAATAAACGTTTTTTAATTCCTATATTAAATTAATTAGTTTATTAGGTGGCAATACCGCGAACCCCGACACAGATATCCATCTCGGCTAATATTAATAGCCTCAGCGGCCTTGATACATTAAATATTTTAAACATTTCCAAACGCCAAAGCCTGAAGTCCACACACGCAAAGAAAAGGGACGTTTTTATTCCTGTATTAAATTAATATTTATTTGGCGACAACGTGAACACCGACACAGATAACCATCCCGCCAAAAAAACGTGACATTTCAAAATGTAACATAAAATATCGTAACAATTGCGGTTTGTGGTAGACTTTTTTTTTTTTTTTTTTTTTTTTTGCGATATAATTTTGTAGTTTGTCTGATTAAACGATTTATGATAAATACCATTAGCTGCGTAACTAAATTCACCGGTACGGCTGAGCGTTGACTCACAATAAAAAAGTCACTATTGTCACAACACTTCCCGGTTATTTTTCCTAAACTAAACGCTAATATTTAAAACGAGCGATTCTGCATATCGGCCCTGCAGCTTCAGAATCTAAAGAATATTACAAAATCTTAAATACAAAGTTTTTTTTTTTTTTATTATTAAATTTGCTGCATTACTTCTTATATATGTATTTATTAGCTCAAAGAGCCAGCTGCCCAACGTTTCGATATGTTGTACATATCTTTCTCAAGGGAGCCTGTGTTATATATATATATATATATATATATATATATATATATATATATATATATATATATAAAATCTGACGTGTGTACATAATGATTACCGTTGGCAAAATCGGACAGCGGTATCAGTATCTACATTTAAATGCCCGAGTTTAAATTCTGAACAACGAAGAGTCGAGACTTAAATCGTTGCGTCGTTAAAATTTTTCATATAAGTATTAATTCATTAAAAAATATTATTATTATTGTTATTATTATCATTAATAAGGTCTCAATCCTAAAATTCTAGGTGATGCAAAAAAAGGTTTGGACACAACGGCGGCTGTTTTGTTTTGCAAAAAAAAAAAAAAAAAAAAACACGCACGTTTTGTTTGCAGTTGCGAAGATACTAATGTCTGCTGAATGATTTTAACGTCTATCTGATTTTGTTTTAAACACATAGTTGTAAGAATAACGTTTGTTTGGACGGAAGCCCGACACCCGTTTATTTTTCAATGGCCCTTTTCAGTTCGGCTAACCTCGGCTTGTGATCGGGTTACCCGCGACCTCTGATCGGAAGTTAAAAGTTTAAAAATCTCTTTCGAAATCTTACACCTCCAGTAAGAAAGAAAAAATAAAATAAAGGCGAAAGAAAAACAATTAGTCTTTGCATTTTTAATGTATTATGCAACGGCAGTTGTAAAGTTTCAGTAGAAATTATTAATATCATTATTAATAATAACAACAACAACAAACAAAATTGACAACATCGAAATGACAAACCAAATTATATATATATATATATATATATATATATATATATATATATATATATATATATATATATATATATATATATATATATAATGTTCTGGTCACACGGACCTGTCTTTCTGGTCCAATGGCATGTCTCGTTATTCAGTCAAGTCTCTCTGGTCCAATCGGGGGCAGTGATGCTGGCTGGCGGGTAGGCAGAAAGCAAATGTATGCAAATATCACTGATCTCCCTCCCCCAATTAAAAACGTAAATATCGCCTCCCTCACTTCACAGGATTTGAAAGACATAACATTGAAAAAAATACATATATTAAAAAAAAAAAAACAGCAATCCAGCTGCACTCACTTAGACTTCCAAGTCTCATTAAATATTAGATCTATATATTTCTGCAGCACCAAAAGATTATTTTCCCAATTTTCAGTAGCCCCTGTTGAATTGTGTTGTGAAGTCCCCTCTCTCATATGCCTTCCTTCTGTCCGATCTCTTTTTTTAAAACTGTTTTTTCTAATTATCCCTTGACCATTGCTTTTAGGATTGAAGTCTAACTCAGCTAGATAACAGATTAAGTGACAGTTTGGCCCAAAGCCAAAGGAGAAATCACTTCATTAAAAGGTCAATTATGTACAGGCTTACAAGGCTTTAAACTCTTGCTAGTTAATTACCAGCGCGATGAAAAATGTCATTTTAACAACTAAGTTATGGTTATCATCTTTGTCAAGCCATGCCCTGTGTTCATTTTTTTTTGGTTTTGTTTGTCTGCAGTTCTGGTCAAATGTTGATCTTCTTTACAAATTGAACTTTGAAAAGGGCTCTTCATAATTAAGAGGTTAAAATCCTGGCTCAGCCACTGACTCTGTGTGTGTGTGTGTGTGTGTGCATGTGTGTGCGAGACCCTGAGCAAGTCACTTCACCTCCCTGTGCTCCGTCCTTCGGACGAGACGCAAAACAAACGAGGTCCTATTGGAAGAGACTCTGCAGCAGCAGCAGCTGTAGAAGATGCAGAGTTCACCCCCCCTAATCTCTGCCAGTCGCTCTGGATAAAAGCGTCTGCTAAAATGACTAATTCATAACTTAAATGTCAACAGGAACTCGAAAAACTGTCGAAACTCAAGAGAAACAGTCTGAATCATTTCGGCATCTCTGTTCTTTTGATCATATTTCTTTCAGTGTTGCTAAAAAGGGTCCAACTTCGTTTTAGGGGAGCTGGGATGGGAGACAAGGGGTTGTAGGAAAAAAAAAAAAAATCTGAATTCAGGCAAATCAACCAAAAGAAGAGACGGTACAACCTGCCTTTATAAAAAAAAAAAAAAATTCTCTGTTAAAATCTACAGTTCTAAATATAGCTTCGTTTCTACTCTAGCCCTGCTCTCCAATGTCAGTAGTTGGACTCTCGGTGTGGATGTGAGGGGGCAGTCTTGTCCAGTTGCTCCTCTCTCCTCTCATGTAGATCCGGTGGAAGTCGTTGGCTCCCCTCCCCTCTCCTCTCCTCTCAGTTGATGTAGATCCGGTGGAAGTCGTTGGCTCCCCTCCCCTCTCCTCTCCTCTCAGTTGATGTAGATCCGGTGGAAGTCGTTGGCTCCCCTCCCCTCTCTTCTCCTCTCCTCTCCTCTCAGTTGATGTAGATCCGGTGGAAGTCGTTGGCTCCCCTCCCCTCTCCTCTCCTCTCAGTTGATGTAGATCCGGTGGAAGTCGTTGGCTCCGAAGGCTGCGTTGCACTTTGGGCACTTCCTCTGCCTCGTGTCGTACCTCGTCTTCAGGCACTCGAAGCAGAACACATGGAAGCACTTGGTGAGCACCGTCTCCTTGTCACGCGTGTTGCAGCACGGGCACCGCAGCTTCGCCTGGGAACACACGAGAGACATGCAGCGATCAGAGACCGGGGGGAACACACGAGAGAGAGACACAGCGATCAGAGACAGGGAGACACACACAGAGATACACACAGGCCGTTAGAGACAGGGGGAACAGTCATTCACATCCATGATTTTCTCACTGGGGGCAGTTCGGCTAAATTGGACCGGTGTTTTGAGTCAGTGACTGCTGACTCACACACAACAGACATAAAATGAAGAAAAGTGATTTATTAAAACCTACAGCTCGTTGCTGTTTCAGTCTGAAAGCTGCAGTGATTCAGAGGTGATAGTTCTAGGAACACGGAGACAGACAGTTCTGAGGCGGGGTTCCGATTCTAGAAGGAAGCTGCGTAGATTCACGGTGTTCTATCTCTATATCTCAATGTGAGAGTACCGTGCCCCTCTCCTCTCTCCTCCTCTCTCCTCTCCCACCTTGTACTGGTTGATCTCCTCCTGCAGGATCTCGTCTGCGTCGGTGTACACCTCCACCTTCTTCTGCTTCTCCAGCCGCCTGCGCAGCCGAGACAGGTCCTCCTGCACACAGGGGGGCGACAGAGAGACAGGGTCAGAGACACACACACAGAGACAGGTCCTCCTACACACAGGGGGGCGACAGACACACACACAGGGGGTGACAGAGACACAGTCAGAGAGGAGAGGAGTAAACACATACACACAGGCAGAGAAACTCGCCGTGCGAGAGAAGGAAGTGTTCTCACCATGCTATCCCAGCTCTCTTCAGACAGTAAAATCTCACTTCAGTTTTACCTATGTCTCTATACACATAAACACACACACACACAGTTACCTGGGCTCTTGAAGTTGAAGGACTCTCTCAATGTTACCTGTACCCCTCTCCCCTCTCACCTGGGCTCTCTTGAGGTTGAAGGACTCCCCCTCTCGGGCGCTCCTGTTGTCTGACATGGAGGTCTGGATCTCTCTCAGCTTGTTCTGGGTGTGCTCCAACTGGACCTTTAGATCCTCAGCCAGCTGAGCAGCCTCTACAGCCTGTGAGAGAGAGAGGGGGAGAGATAAACATAACACACACACACAGAGACAAACAAACACACACACTGAGAGACACACTCACACACACAGAGACACACACACACAGAGAGTGCATTGTTACCTTCCTCTTGTTGAGCTCCTGTGCTTGAGTCCTCAGCCCCAGCTCCTTCTCGATGGTGGACAGGCTGCTCTGCAGGACGCCTTCCTTCTCCTCCAGCTTCTGAACCACCAGCAGCTGGGCGTCCACCTAAGACAGGAGAGAGGAGGAGAAGAGGAGAGGAGAGAGGGGAGGGGGAGGAGAGGAGAGGAGAGAGGAGGAGGAGAGGACAGGGGAGGAGAGGACTTCATAAGCGTGTACTGCAGAGCTTCCTGAACCCGGTCTTATCTCTATCTCTGTGTTTGAGTGTAATATCTAGAGTGTATAATGATTATTAATAATAATAATAATAATAATAATAATAATAATAATAACAATAGAGTCTAAATAAGTCACTCAGCAGATGCTTTTATCCAAAGCGACTTGCAGAGACTGGGGGGGGGTGAACTCTGCATCATCAACAACTGCTGCTGCAGAGTCACTTCCAATAGGACCTTGTTTGTTTGACGTCTCATCAGAAGAACGGAGCTCAAGGAGGTGAAGTGACTTGCTCAGTGTCACACACACACAAACACACACAGGGAGTCAGTGGCTGAGCTGGGATTTGAACCTCCTGGTATCAAGACCCCTTTTAACCATCCTCTCTCTCGCTCTCTCTCACCTGTGTTTTGAGGGCGAGCACCTGCTCTCCCAGCTCGTCCTTTTCCTCCCTCAGCAGCTTGTAGATCTGGTTGGATTTGATCCTCTCGCTCATCAGCTTGAAGTTGGCGTCATCCTTCTCCCGGAGCTGCTGCGTGAGACGGATGTTCTGCTCCTGCATGTCCTCAAACGCCTGGCCGGTGACGTCCATCTCCGAGAGCAGAGCCTCCTCCTCCTGACAGAGAAAGAGGGAAAGGACGGAGAGAGAGAGGGGAGGGAGAGAGGAAGAAGAGAAGAGGGTAGAGAGAAAGAGGGAGAGGAGGGAGAGAGGAAGGAGAGGGAGAGAGGAGGGAGAGGAGAGAGAGGGGGAGAGAGCGCAAGGGTTAGCACAAGGCCTTAGCAGTGTCACAGCATTTCATTATTTTTTTTTAATCATAATTATTAATATTTAATTTGGCAGTCTGCTTTATCCCAGGTGACTCACACAGGCGTTTCAGGGCAGTCCTGGGTTACAATGAGAGCTTCATATTTAAACACAGTATAGTTTGCAGTGCAAGGGCTGAATAACAACACTACTAGAATACAATATGAACTAGGATGCAGCAAGTTGGGATCACAGCAAGTTATATCTACAGTGACAAAGGGCAAGGACAGCGCATCAGCTGAGGGTCCAGCGACGGGGTGCTGAGGTCAGGAGAGTCCAGCGCAAAGGAGGGGCGGATCAAGAGGTTGCATCTCCACTGCAGTATCTCCAGTCCAGCGCTCCTCTCTCCTCACCTGCTTGGTCGCCGTCAGCTTCTTCTGCAGGTGCTCGATCTGCTCCTCGGCCAGCTTGATCTTCCGGAGCGCATCCTCGTCCGCCAGCTTCTTACTCTCCTTCACCTCCTTCTCCTCCAGGTCCCGGACGCGCTGCCGCAGCTCCTCCACCTGGGGGCGCCAGCGGAGCAGAGAGTCAGACACACAGCAACAGACAGACGCAGGAGACACACAGACAGACACACACACACAGACAAATACACACACACAGCAATACAATCAGACCAGAGCAACAGCATCGAATATCTATGCTTAATCGTTTCCATTTTATCGCCTTGTTTCCCAGACCCCACTGAGCGCCAGTCTTGTTAACGTTACCCAGGATCAAGCAGTCCAAAAACGAGGTGGAAGACTTTTCCTGAAGAAACGGTGAATATCGAAACAGACTGGCCCGCCCTAGCAGCATCCCTGCAAACCTCAGAACTGAGCTTCATAAAATAACAACTAAAAAAGGCTTTTATTTGAATGTTTCCGTTCAGATCGGGTGCGTTTTTAACAGAACAGGCTGGAAACTTTGACGCTGGCAGGTGTTTGGAGGCAAACCTAAACAAACAAACAAAAACAAACCACTGTGTAACAGACTCGCCTCTGCCTTCGCCTTCCTCTCAGCTGCCATGAGCTGCACTTTGTCTCTCTGCTCCTTGGGGGCAGACTTGTACATGTCTAACAAGAGCTTCATCTCCTTCTGAGACTCCTGGGCTTTCCTGAGAGAGGGGGGGGGAGGAGAGAGAGAGGGAGAGAGAAAAAATATTGTACATGTCTAACAAGAGCTTCATCTCCTGAGACTCCTGGGCTTTCCTGAGAGAGAGAGGGGGAGAGAGAGGGAGAGAGAAAAAATATTGTACATGTCTAACAAGAGCTTCATCTCCTTCTGAGACTCCTGGGCTTTCCAGAGAGAGAGGGAGGGAGAGGGAGAGAGAGAGACAGAATAATCAGTAACTAATTGGGCCTTGACATCGGTATTAATAAGGTCAGTAAAGACAGATAAACAGGTTGTTAATAGCAGATCAGCATTTGGGCTCTA
Source organism: Polyodon spathula (assembly GCF_017654505.1). Taxonomy (NCBI): domain Eukaryota; kingdom Metazoa; phylum Chordata; class Actinopteri; order Acipenseriformes; family Polyodontidae; genus Polyodon; species Polyodon spathula. The sequence goes on from NC_054575.1 coordinate 3,082,468, forward strand.
GTGCCTTCATCAGTGTTACTGAAACTAGAAGAAACTGACTCCTATTGCACAGCAGCGTGATCCAGTCCAGGTTTCACTACCAGCTTGATCAGCCCCAGTGTGTCTAGTCAACTAGCTCAGGTGTGTCTTATTATTAAACTCCTAGAGAAAGCAGGACTGGATCACACTGCTGTGCAGCGGGAGTCTCATTCCCAGCCCTGACAGCGATCTGACACTCACTTGAGTTCTGTGCGGAGCTGTTTCAGGGCGTCCGAATCCTTTTTTTTCATCTCCTCGCTCCTCTGCCTCTCCTTCTCCCTCTCCGCCTCCTTCTCTCGCTCCTTCTCCCTCTCCCTCTCTCTCTCCTTCTCCCTCTCCCTCTCCTCTTCCTCCTCTTTCTTCACCTCCACAGGCTCTTCCTTCACCTCCTTCTTGACGCCTGCCAGCTCGTTCTCTCCTTCCCCCCCCCAGATCGAAGAGGAGGGAGCGGAGCCGCTATTGGGACCAGTGGTGCCCAAACTGGTTTGCATGCGCACCTGATGAGGCACAAACCACACAACAGCACTCATCTTAGATGAGTTTCCCACAGTAAAAGCACAGGGAAGCATTGCAAACACAGAGATGTCTGGTAAAGCATAGGGAAGCATTGTAAAGCACAGAGAGGTCTGGTAAAGCACAGGGAAGCATTGTAAAGCACAGAGAGGTCTGGTAAAGCATAGGGAAGCATTGTAAAGCACAGAGAGGTCTGGTAAAGCATAGGGAAGCATTGTAAAGCACAGAGAGGTCTGGTAAAGCATAGGGAAGCATTGTAAAGCACAGAGAGGTCTGGTAAAGCATAGGGAAGCATTGTAAAGCACAGAGAGGTGTGGTAAAGCATAGGGAAGCATTGTAAAGCATTGTAAAGCACAGAGAGGTGTGGTAAAGCATAGGGAAGCATTGTAAAGCACAGAGAGGTCTGGTAAAGCATAGGGAAGCATTGTAAAGCACAGAGAGGTCTGGTAAAGCATAGGGAAGCATTGTAAAGCACGAGAGAGGTCTGGTAAAGCATGTATTAGACCCCTGTGCACCTTGCAGATCTCTGCCTGCGTCTCTCTCAGCTTCCTCTTGTATCGCAGCACGTCCCCCTTCAGCTGGTGGTTGTGATTCTGTAGACTGCTGATCAGGTGACGCATCTCCCTGTTAATGGGGCCTGCGAGAGAAATGCACAGGTGGGGGGGAGGGGGGTGCGTTATTATTCTGTTAAAAAGCTGATGCTTCCATTTGAAGAGACTTACAGAGACTAGGGGGGTGAACTCTGCATCATCATTGACTGCTGCTACTGCTGCTTGGGGATTGTGTGGATCGCTGCTGTCCGCAGAGTCTTTGAGAAACAGCGAGCGATCGATCACAGACCCCAAGCAGCTGCTTCCTATTTCACTGTGAACGGGTGAATCAGCCGTAATCCGCACCGGCAATCCTCGCGGCCGATTGTCAGCCCCTGATTTCTGAGGAGGGCTCTGTCCTGGACAACCCTATCTATCTGTTCGTGTGGCTCTGGTCCTAACATTGAGGTGCAACAGCCCTGATAATCGCTGGATCGCGGTCGGTTTGTTTGCTTGCTTGCTTGTTTTACCTGCTTGCTCGTTGGCTGCCAGGTTCTGCTCGAATTCGATCCTCAGCATCTCATACTCCTTCCGGACCTGAGCCAGCGTGTCCTCCAGCTGAATCACCTCCGTGCGCAGCTTTTTCTGAAGAGAGAGCTCATCACTCTGAACAGAGAGGGAGTGTGAGAGAGAGAGAGAGAGAGAGGGAGAGAGAGCTGAATCACATCCCTGTGCAACTTCTGAATAGAGAGCTTGTCACTCTGAACAGAGTAGGGGAGAGAGAGGGAGGGAGGGAGAGTGCTTCTATACCTCCATGTGCTCGATCTGTCTCAGGTGCGCGTTCTTGGTGCTCAGAAGCAGGGCTCTGGCCTCGTCCAGGTGGGTTTTCACCTGCAGGCTCTCGCTGTACAGCAGAGAGAACTGAGCCTGCAGGCACCTGTACTCTGGAGTCTCCTTCAGCACCTCCTCCGGGACATTGTGCAGATCCATCTGTTAAAAACACAGCGGAACTTCAGGACCGCTCCGACTCTCACTGCCTGCCTTACCTACTGCACAGCAAGCGCTCTCACAAGAGTATCCTCCAGTCAAAGCACAGCAAAGTGTGATAAAGCATCGGGAAGCATTGTAAAGCACAGAGAGGTGTGGTAAAGCATAGGGAAGCATTGTAAAGCATAGAGAGGTCTGGTAAAGCATAAGGAAGCATTGTAAAGCACAGAGAGGTGTGGTAAAGCATAGGGAAGCATTGTAAAGCACAGAGAGGTGTGGTAAAGCATAGGGAAGCATTGTAAAGCACAGAGAGGTGTGGTAAAGCATCGGGAAGCATTGTAAAGCACAGAGAGGTATAGTAAAGCATCGGGAAGCATTGTAAAGCACAGAGAGGTGTGGTAAAGCACAGGGAAGCATTGTAAAGCACAGATAGGTATGGTAAAGCATAGGGAAGCATTGCAAAGCACAGAGAGGTGTGGTAAAGCATCAGGAAGCATTGTAAAGCACAGAGAGGGAAGGCCAGAGCTGTATTTACTGCAAGGATGGGAATAAGACTCCCGTTACACAGCAGTTTGATCCAGTCCTGGTTTCACTGGGAGTTTAGTAATAAGACACACCTGAGCTTGTTCCCTAGACATACTGGGGGCTGATCAAGCTGGTAGTAAAACCTGGACTGGATCACGCTGCTGTGCAATAGGAGCCTGATTCGGATCCCTGCTCTCTCACCTTCAGCTTCTCGTTCTCTCTCACGGCCTCCTGCAAGTCCTGCTGCAGCTTCTCCAGCTCTGCCATGCGGCTGTTCGCCAGCTCCTGATTCTGCTCCAGCTCTGCGTTCAGCATCTCAAACTGAACGGGGGAGAGAGAGAGGGAAGAGAAGAGAGAGGAGAAGGGGAAAATAGAAAGGGAGAAAGGAGAGGGAAGAGGAGAAAGGAAGGGACAAAGAAAGAAAACAGGGCGAAAGAGGAGATGGGAAAAAAGGAGAGGGAGAAAGAGGAGGGGGAAAGAGAAGAGAGGGGACAGAAAGGGAGAGAAGAGAGGGGAGAGAAAGAAGAGAGAAATTAAAACAAGCGTTCAAGCAGGTCTGGCAGGTTTTATTAGGCTACCCTCAAAATCATCAACTTCTAACGACTTGAAACAGTTAAGTCAGTAATTTAGAGATCATCTGGAACGGAAACCTGCACAAGTTCTCACGGACCGGAGCGGGCCACTGCTGAAGCGTTTGGGCCCTAGCGCCTTCATCAGTGTTACTGAAACTAAACTGAGTCAAGCAGACTAGCGTTTGGGCTCTAACATGGATGGATTTTAAACCCTTGGTTCTCCCTCTCGCTACCTCATGCACACACACTCACTCACCTTCTGCATGTTCAGAGTGATCTGTCCTCCTTGCAGCGCACCAGAGTTCCCTGATGTGTCGTAGCCGGAGTTCAGCTGTAGAGGGAGAGAGACGCAGAGCACATCAGAAATCCACGAGACACTAAAACCTCACTGTGTCCTGCTGTCACACAGGCTCGCTGCTCCAGCAGTTAAAGGGTTTTTAGACCAGGAGGTTAAAATCCAGGCTCAGCCACTGACCAAAGCAACTTCCAGAGACTGGAGGGGGGGGGGGGGAGCACAAGGAGGTGAAGTGACTCGCTCAGGGTCTCACACACACACGCAGCGAGTCAGTGGCTGAGCCAGGATTTGAACCTCCTGGTATCAAGACCCCTTTTCTCTAACAGCTGGACCAGCAAGCCTTCCTTGAAGAGTTGACTGTGTGTGTGTCTCAGCGTATGCGTCTCAGTATGTGTGTCTCAGTGTGCTTTCTCGTGTGTGCGTGTGTGCGAGCGTGTGCTTTCTCGTGCGCGTGCGTGTGTTACCTGCTCCAGTGCTTCTGCCAGGTGCTTGTTCAGTTTCTGTTCTCTCTTCCGCAGTTTCTCGATGTCCCATTGCAGATCCTCGATGCTCGTCTCCATCTCTGATACCTTCGTCTCCGAGGAGGTCACCTTGTCAACCAGTTCATTGTACTGGAGAGAGAGTGAGGACAGAGGAGAGACAGAGAGAGAGAGAGAAGAGAAGAGAATGAGAGAGAGTCATCAACGCAGACACAACCAAAGAGAAACTGGACTGAACCAGATGCTTTGAAGCTACAGTTAGAACACATGTGGACTCCTGCTGACGTTTTTTTCTTTTTCTGATTGGTTTCAGGAAAAATCATGTCATTGAGAGACTGCGTTTAAACCGAGAACACGGAAACACACTCTGAGATTCTCCCTCCCTCCCTGTGGCCGCAAGCGATAGCTGTCCTGACTTCAGACCTTTATGTCAGACTTTAAAATGTATTACTGTCGTTTTACGCCCGCCCAGAGTCAGTGGCTGAACCAGGATTTGAACCTCGTGGTACCTAGACCCCTTTTTCTCTAACCGCTGAACCAGCGAACCTTCCCTGACTCAGGTGGTCTCACCTCCAAGGACATCTTGTGATGTTTTTCCTGCAGCTGCATAGCTAGGTCCTGCAGCCGATGGTTCTCTCCAGACAGCTCCCTGTTCACAGACAGCGCCTCTCTCCCTGCATCGTCCTGGGCTGCTGGACACAAGAGGAGACTTGCTGAATGCACTGAACAAGAGGAACCCAGATCACACACACACACCTCTCAATGCTCTGGTGCAGTGTGTGTGCTGTATTGTATTGCATCGTATTTACCTGCGCAGAGCACTCTCTCACACAGCCCCTCGATCCTGCGGTGCAGCCTCTCGAACACCCGCACGATGTGAGACACGGCGCGCTTGGAGAAGCCCATCCGGTCCTGCAGTTGCAGCTCCATCTCCTCACTGCTGCTGCTGGCCAGCGTGGCCAGGAACGAGAGCATGGGCTCGGGGAGATCAGCGGGGACCGGGGGGGAGGAGCCATAGGGGTCGCGACGTCTCTACTTCGCTGCGGAGAGATGATGAGAGGGAGTGGGTGGGGGGAGGTGGTGGGGGGTGAGAAAGAGTGGTCCTTGAGAGGAGGAGGGAGAGACTCTTTCTCCTTCTCCCCTCCCCCTCCTCCTCTGTCTGAAGAGGCGGGGGAGAAGAGAGGGAAGAAGAAAGATAGAGGGGAGAGAGGAGGGGAGAGGGATGAGAAAAGAGAGAGAGAGAAGAAAAAGATTTTATTATGTAAAAAAAATATATATATACTCAAAAAACGGACTCGCTCTGCTTCCCTGGGCGCCTCTATCTCTCCACTCACCGCAGGCAGAGCCATCCTCTCCCCCTTCCGCGGACAGTCCCGGCTCCTCCGCTGAGGCCTGGGGCTGGATTTCCGGGGTCTGCCCGTCTGGCTTCACCTCCGCCGGGGCTAGGGCCGGGGGTGGGGGCAGCTCGGGGTCGTATCTCTGGAGCAAAATCTGCACGTTTTCATCCAGCTACAAGACATAAAGACAAAAAGAAAAAAAGAAAATCAAACTCAGATAAAAATCACACACTGCTGTGCAGCTGGAGTCCCTGGCCTCTCTCCACCACCCCCCTCCCCTCACCTGGCTCCAGTACCGGTTCACTATAAGCAGGGTTGCGTCGTCGGTCGCCTGCCTCTTCTCCAGCTTCTCGATCTTCTCTCTCAGCTCGTCCTCGATGGCCTGCCTCTGCTCCAGTCGCTCTGCCAGCTTCTTGTTCTTGAACTGCAACACCTTGAGGTCCAGCTCCTCCTGCGGGGGGGGGGGGCAGCGTGAAATTGAGACAGAGGGAGAGACAGAGATACAGGGAGAGAGAGAGAGGGAGGGAGAGAGGGGTGGAAGGGCGAGCAAGAGAGACAGAGATAAATATAATCAATTGATTGTCACATCTCTATACTACAGCTGAACATGATGTATCGTAATAGAGGTCTGTATCGTTTGGGACACAAGACCGCAGCATAAAGAACTACAGCTCCCGGCATGCCTCACCATGGCTACCGCGGGTGCAGAGGCATGCTGGGAGCCGTAGTCCTAGCCAGCAAAATGAGGGAGCGAGACTCACAGTGGAGCACACCCGTCCCAGGCGGATGGGCTCGATGAGGGTGGTGGTGGTGGTCTTCTCCTCTCTCTTCCCTTTCTTCTCTGGGGGTCCAGAGGGGCTGTCCCCCCCCTGCGAGGCCCGCTTTCCCGCCCCCACTGCCGACATGGTCTCGCCGCTGCCACCTGGGGGCCTCGGAGTGGCACTGCAGACAGACGATTCGCCTTCAAGACTGCTCTCTTCCTCTCCACTATCTCTCTCTCTCTCTCTCTCTCTCTCTCTCTCTCTGGTAAGCAGAATATCACAGCCAGACAGCTGATTGGCTTTCCTGTAGAAGACAGAATAGGGGCGTCAGTAGATAATTTTCTCTTCCATTCACTGTACTCCCTAAATGCTCTCCTAAATATTTCTACTTTAAAATTTTAACTATGCGCAACACAAATGTAGGTTTTACAGCTGTGCTTTTCAATGTTTTTTTGGGTTTTTTTTTTGGTATCAGGGCTGGGAATCAGACTCCCGCTGCACAGCAGTGTGATCCAGTCCTGCTTTCACTAGGAGTTTAATAATCAGACTCCCGCTGCACAGCGGTGTGATCCAGTCCTGGTTTCACTAGGAGTTTAATAATCAGACTCCCGCTGCACAGCAGTGTGATCCAGTCCTGCTTTCACTAGGAGTTTAATAATCAGACTCCTGCTGCACAGCAGTGTGATCCAGTCCTGCTTTCACTAGGAGTTTAATAATCAGACTCCCGCTGCACAGCAGTGTGATCCAGTCCTGCTTTCACTAGGAGTTTAATAATCAGACTCCCGCTGCACAGCAGTGTGATCCAGTCCTGGTTTCACTAGACCACCGTGGGGCACCTGACTTCAGCTGGTAGTGAAACCTGGACTGGATCACACTGCTGTGCAAAAGGAGTTTGAGGACTTCATTGAGGGGAGCTCTGAACCCCAGGACTGGGTGCAGCAGCAGGGCTAGTGTGAGTTTCTAACCCTGCTCAAACTCCTGGCTCCTGATCATTGCAATATTAATAATACTAGACTTCACTGAGGGGAGCTCTGAACCCCAGGACTGGGTGCAGCAGCAGCAGGGCTAGTGTGAGTTTCTAACCCTGCTCAAACTCCTGGCTCCTGATCATTGCAATATTAATAATACTAGACTTCATTGAGGGGAGCTCTGAACCCCAGGACTGGGTGCAGCAGCAGCAGGGCTAGTGTGAGTTTCTAACCCTGCTCAAACTCCTGGCTCCTGATCATTGCAATATTAATAATAATAGACTTCATTGAGGGGAGCTCTGAACCCCAGGACTGGGTGCAGCAGCAGCAGGGCTAGTGTGAGTTTGTAACCCTGCTCAAACTCCTGGCTCCTGATCATTGCAATATTAATAATAATAGACTTCATTGAGGGGAGCTCTGAACCCCAGGACTGGGTGCAGCAGCAGCAGGGCTAGTGTGAGTTTGTAACCCTGCTCAAACTCCTGGCTCCTGATCATTGCAATATTAATAATAATAGACTTCATTGAGGGGAGCTCTGAACCCCAGGACTGGGTGCAGCAGCAGCAGGGCTAGTGTGAGTTTCTAACCCTGCTCAAACTCACAATTTCAATAAAACTAATAACAATAACAACAACAACAATAATAATAATATAAATAAGCATAAGAATAATAAATTCATTTTAAAATTTAATATATCAGTATACGAATGCGGTAGCCATTGATACACTTATGTCAATCTAATACTGTACACATGTAATATTATTTTGTGTTGTTTTTTGTTTTTTGGAATGTGATAGCAACGCGTTGCTTAGATATTGCAGTCACATCGCAAGCTTAGATAATAATAATAATAATAATAATAATAATAATAATAATAATAATAATAAAAGCATTAACTATTTTTGGATCACGGACGATTGTAACATTGCAAGGCTTTGCATCGTGAAAAAGAGATCGACCTGCATTCGCGCACAACCGATAAGCAAGTTTTATATCGGATGTTTTGGTAAAGATCCGCGCATTTGCAGAATTCAAATTCGCCTGGACAATTTTATTTTTTACAAAAATAAAACGACAAAACTCGTCCCGGAGAACAAAACCCGGGCTGTTTCGCACGACTTGAGGGTCTTATTACAACAAACCTGCCGGAATTATTAACTTCTCTGAAGTGATTTATTTATATTTAAAATAATAATAATAATAATAAAATATTTACCTTCCCAGGAAACTCAAAACAATCAGCAATAGACAGAGAAGCCACAGGCCCCGGATGTTCAGGGGGCGGGCGGATATGGCTGTAGCCATAGCGACCGATAGAATCTGAAACTCGAAATATATCATTATGTCTTTTCAAAAAAAGAAAATATATATTTTATAAATTTCTATGTATTTATGTTTTATTAATGTTAATGTTTTATTCACTGGTAGCCAATTCACCCACAAACGAGAGAGAACGCCTCCCGCCGGCCGCGGTGGATTCTGGGAGTTGTAGTTTCTTGCCGTTGCGGGTTAATGAATCGTGCACGTGAAAATCTTAACACAAAACAAACAAATATAGACACCCCCCCCCCCCCCCCCCCCCCCCCCCCCCCCCCCCCTCCCGTTTTTGGCGAATAATCTATTTATTTTGAAGGTTAAAGAAACGGGCTTGTACCAAGTTAAATGAATTTACTTAATAATATATATAATATATATTTATATATATATTATATATATATAATGCTATACTATATCTATATATATCCCTCCTACAATAGATGATATTCGTACAATTCAGCATTGATTCTTTTCCCAGGTAGATTGAGGAGGATTTGTTGCTTAAACAGATGTATTTTATTTTGTTTGTTTTTCAGTCTGCTTTATTAAATCTGTTTGAATAGTGTCATATCTTGCAATTGTTTTTAGACCGTGACAGCCGTCCTGACACTACTGTAAAACAGACCCTCTAGTGGTGACTTCTAAAACTACATCCTAACTTGAGAAATTAAGTAGATAACAGAATCGGACATATCAACTGAGACAGCGCTGTGGCCAAGTTTTGCATCCCCCTCTGTACAGAATTTACATATTGAATTGCACCCCCTCTATATAGAATGAACTCCCTCAGCTTCATAGAGTCCAGTGAAAGCTGCTGAATAATGTTCCCTTGTTAACATATTGAATTGCACCCCCTCTATATAGAATGAACTCCCTCAGCTTCATAGAGTCCAGTGAAAGCTGCTGAATAATGTTCCCTTGTTAACATATTGAATTGCACCCCCTCTATATAGAATGAACTCCCTCAGCTTCATAGAGTCCAGTGAAAGCTGCTGAATAATGTTCCCTTGTTAACATATTGAATTGCACCCCCTCTATATAGAATGAACTCCCTCAGCTTCATAGAGTCCAGTGAAAGCTGCTGAATAATGTTCCCTTGTTAACATATTGAATTGCACCCCCTCTATATAGAATGAACTCCCTCAGCTTCATAGAGTCCAGTGAAAGCTGCTGAATAATGTTCCCTTGTTAACATATTGAATTGCACCCCCTAACATAGAATGAACTCCCTCAGCTTCATAGAGTCCAGTGAAAGCTGCTGAATAATGTTCCCTTTTTTTTTTTTTTTTGCGGTATCATTGTGTAGTTTTTCTTTGATTACATGATATGAAATAAAATTTCTTGAAAAGAAGTTCGCCCTTTCGTGTCTGCAATATTGACATTCAAAATCTAACATGATTTGCACACTTCGACCTCTATACCAGGGAACCATTGTTGACTTGCCAGCGTCATAGATAGTCCATGCTTACTGCTAGGTACGTCGAAGCAAAATGTGACAAACCGTGGAAAATCTATGGTGACATTTCAAAATCTAACATGAAACTCACTGCTGGTATTATGGCTTACGTAGATCTTTTTTTTTTTTTTTTTTTTGCACACCTGAGATCTTCTCTTACTTGATTACATGATATGAAATAAAATTTCTTAATTAGAAATTCTCTCTCTTGAATTAGTAGTATATAATTTTTTTTTTTTTTTTTTAATGTCTCCACTCCTAAAATATAGTACGAGATAAATTGAGGACTAATAATAAATAATCGCAAAAGACTTATTCGAGGTGATTTGCAAAACCTTTGGCCTCAGACGGTTTTTAAAAACATCCTACCCTTATACCATCAGGGCTTAGAACTCTAAAACTGAGCCAAAATGAGGACTAATAATAAATAATCGCACTACTCTTGTCACTGTAGATATAATGACTGTGATCCTACCTTGCTGCGTCCCTAGTTCGGATCCTAGCAGTGTTGTTATTCACCCTTGTGTAAACTACGTTTCATTATAACTTGCATTGTAACATTGTGTCTTATCAGCATTCGGAACACTCTGTGTGAGTCTTGTAACCCTGTGCTGCCCTGTAACGCCTGTGTGAGTCGCCTGGGATAAAGCAGGCTGTCTAATAATAATAATAATAATAAACAACAACAACGACAACAGTCTCTCAGTCTTTTTTAATAACTATTACAGCAATGGGGTAACAGAAGGCAGTGGGGGTGCTCTTCCATGGAGAGAGTCGGAAAGCTTTAACAAAAACACCCCCCCCAGCTCAATCCAAAATATAGAAGGCTCAGTTCCAAAAACACACATCTTACAAAATACATTTCAAAACCAAAATAATAATAATAATAATAATAATAATAATAACAATAACAATCATAATAAACAGAGAGGCACACAGAAGAAATTATTACATGATGTCGTAGAGCTGGAAAAAGAGGAGGAGGAGGAGGAGGGTGAAAAATATATATATTTTTTAAAAATGAGAATCAAAATAAATGCATTGCTTTAAAATCACATCCCTTAAAAAAAATGTACAAAACAGTCCTTGAAATTTGATTCTTTTTTGTATGCTGCTTTTTTTTTTTTTATTTTTCTTTTCTTATCCCCCACCCCAAAAAAGCGCATTGGAGTTTAGTGCGTCTGTCTGTGTGTCTGCGTCACTGTGTGTGTGTGTGTGCGTCAGTGCGTGTGTCAGTTTGTGTGTGCGTCAGTGTTTGTGCGTGCGTGTGTCAGTTTGTGCGTGTGTGCGTGTGTGTTTGTGCGTGCGTGTGTGTGTTGTGTGTGCGTGTGTTTGTGTGTGTCAGTTTGTGTGTGCGTGTGTTTGTGCGTGCGTGTGTGTGTGTGGGGGGGGTGTCTGCTTGCTAGTTGTAGAAATATGAACAGGGAGGAGCAATAATCCAAAAAGGCTTTTTCCATTTTGCTTCTAGAATTTATATATAAAATAAATAAACTCATTTTTTTTATTCATAAATATATCTAAAAAAAAAAAAAAAAAAAAAAATTTATATGAATAAAAAAAAAATAATAATTGAAAAGAATCACCTAGCGATGACTATTAATGAATGAAATATATATAAATACAGCAGCTCTAACCGCTCCCCAGCTCTACCTGGAATCCCTACCCTTCTGGCTGCTGAACAGACCTCCCCTCTCCGACCTGTTGTCCCGCGGGGACCCCCCACCGCTCCTGGGGGGTCCGCCGCCGCTCCCCGGCCCCCCCGAGGGGATGAGAGGAGGGGGGGGGCCCACCATGGAGGGAGGGGTCTTGGAGAGGAGTCCGTTCTGGTGGGGGTGATGGTGGCTGTACAAGGTCCCAGGACCCAGCCTAGAGAACAGGGAGGGGGTCTGGAGGTGGGGGTGCGGAGAGCCCAGGGCTGCCGCCGCCGCCTGCGCCCCATAAAACCGCGCCCTCTCGAAATCCTCCCTCAGAATCTGGGCCCTTTCGTTCTCCTCCAGCAAGGCGGCAGAGTTCAGGATGGCAGATGAGGACGCAGAGGAGCCAGGAGCCCCGCCCACTCTCTCGTGGTGGTGGTGGTGGGGGTGGAGGGGGTGCAGGTGCGGGTGCGAAGGCAGGGTGTGGGGGTGCCGGTCGACCACCAACCCCCCAAACTCATCTCGGACGTACCCCACCCTCTCCTGCTCGTAAAAACGCTGCTGGGCCGCAGCGGCGAAGAAGCGCGCGATCTGAGGGTCTCTGAAGGCCATCTCTCGCCTCTGCTGTGCCTGGTGCGCCAGGATCTGCTGCTGCTGCTGCTGCTGCTGCTGCTGCTGCAGGACTTCTTGAAGATTCCAGGAGAAGGACGTGGCGGAGTGGGGGTACTGGTGGGGGGAATGGTGGTGGTGGTGGGATGGGCGAGTCAGGACCGGCCCTCCCAGGTAGGCGGTCCCCAACGCCCTGGTCCTCTCCAGCATCGAGAGGGAGCCGAGCGGGAGGGAGGGAGTGGAAGAGGAGGCGGAGGAAGAGGCAGCCGGGTGGTGATGAGCCAAGACCGGACTGAATTTGAGTCCCATGGCAGCTGTGACTGAGGAAGGGTTAGGGTTGGAGCTGGTCCCTTGGCTGGGTAGTGGATGGAGGCTGGGGTGCAGCTGGGACGGAGCGAGGTGGTGGGAGGAGAGGAGGGTCCCTCGACTGTTGGGTCGGTCGAAGGAGAGAGGGGCCAGGGACGGGGGGATGGGGATTGGGATGGGCTCCGGGGGCTCCTCTTTGCGTTCCTCTTTGACCTTGACCAGCGGGATGGGAAGGAGGGAGGGAGGGGGAGTGGGAGGAGGAGGAGGAGGAGAGATGGCTGTAGAGTTGGTGATGGGACAGCTTTCGGCTTTCTTGGGCTTCAGGATTTGATCCGCGAGGGATTTGTGATCGCGATCTTTCTCTCCAGCTGATCCCGCGGACGTCGGAGGACCGGGTCGTCTGCCGTTCTCTCGGACCGAATTCACGACGGCGGGAGTAGACAATGAAGACGACGACGAGGACGATAAAGGCAACGGATTGGTGGCACTAGACAGTTTGCTGCCTCCTTCTCTCCCCAAGAGTCCTGCGTGCTCTTTGACAGGGTTCGAAACAGAACTAGAAGAAGCAGCGTTTGACGAAGAGGTAGAGGAAGAGGTAGGAATCGCTGGTCCCGAATTCTCTGGGGTGTCGGGCACAGGGGGCCTGTGCTGTCCGGACTGTGAAAAGGGACGGTTTTCATTCTGAAGACCGTTTGCGTTCTTTTGCTGTTCCTCTTTGAGCCTCTCTCTATCCCTGTCCTGGTGAGAGGACTGGACAGAAGGCTGTCCCCTCTCTCTGTCCCGGCTGTGCTCTCTCGAGTCTCTCCCCCCTCCTCTCTTTTCCTCCTCGGCGATGCCGTGCCCGTTGCTGGAGGGGGGGGTGGTGGTGGGAGGGGCGCACTTTTGGTTTGGGGTGACAGGAGACCTCCGGACTGGGTGACGGCCGTAATGCCTCTTATTCTCCTTCTCGTTGCTTCTCTGTCTCTTCTCTCTTCTTTCTTCTCTCTTCTCTCTTCTCTCTTCTCTTCTCTCTTCTCTCTTCTCTCTTCTCTTCTCTCTTCTCTCTTCTCTTGCCCTTTGCCAGCTGTAAGGAAAACCATCCAATATCAGCCCCCAGTGTGTCTAGCCCCCCTCCTCTCTTTTCCTCCTCGGCGATGCCGTGCCCGTTGCTGGAGGGGGGGGTGGTGGTGGGAGGGGCGCACTTTTGGTTTGGGGTGACAGGAGACCTCCGGACTGGGTGACGGCCGTAAACTCCATCCCTGGGGGGGGGGCATTGTAAAGGAGAAACCAGTCAATATACAGCCCACAGTGTGTCTAGCTAACAAGCTCAGGTGTGTCTTATTATTAAACTCCTAGTGAAACCAGGACTGGATCACACTGCTGTGCAGCGGGAGTCTGATTATTAAACTCCTAGTGAAAGCAGGACTGGATCACACTGCTGTGCAACAGGAGTCTGATTCCCAGCCCTATAGATATACTTTGGTTAAAGGAGGTTTGTAGCTGATTTTATAGTGAAGAGACCTACAGTATATTTAAACAGAGAGAGTTCAGGGCTGGCAAGCAGGCTCCTATTGCACAGCAGTGTGATCCAGTCCCGGTTTTACTACCAGCTTGATCAGCCCCCAGTGTGTCTAGCTAACAAGCTCAGGTGTGTCTTATTATTAAACTCCTAGTGAAAGCAGGACTGGATCACACTGCTGTGCAGCGGGAGTCTGATTATTAAACTCCTAGTGAAAGTAGGACAGGATCACGCTGCAGTGTAGCGGGAGTCTGATTATTAAACTCCTAGTGAAAGCAGGACTGGATCACGCCGCTGTGGAATGGGAGTCTGATTCCCAGCCGTGAATATCTTAAAAAAAAAATAATAGTCAGGTTTTTTTTTCCCCCTCCTCACCTCTCCTTCTCATCCTTGATCACCCTCTTGTCATTCTCTCGCTCCCTCTCTCTCTCCCGCTCGACAGAGCTGCTGCTGCTGCCCCCCCGCTCTCCGTCGCCCCCTTTGGGCCAGGTGGGGGCGGTGGGGAAGGAGGCTGGGGCACGGTGCAGCCTGTTCCAGGGATCATGGGGGTTACTGAACCCTTGAGATCCCCCAGGAGCGTCCTTGTGAGCAAACATGGAGCTGGGAGCTGCAGTGATAAAAACATTAAACACAATTAATAACATTAATAATAACAATAAGAAGAAGAATATGAAGTCATTTTGCAGACGCTTTTATCCAAAGCGACTTGGAGACTAGGGGGGGTGAACTCTGCATCAAACAACTACTGCTGCTGCAGAGTCACTTCCAACAGGACCTCGTTTGTTTCGAGTCTCATCCGAAGGACGGAGCACAAGGAGGTGAAGTGACTCGCTCAGGGTCCCACACACACAGGGAGTCAGTGACTGAGCTGGGATTTGAACCTCCTGGTATCAAGACCCCTTTCTCCCCTAATCTTTGTAAGTTGCTTTGGTTGAAAGTGTCTGCTGAATGACTCATATCTCTCTCTCTCTCCTCTCTGTTGTAAGGTGGAGGTTGATAAGCCGCTGTTACTCACTTATATTAGGGCTCCCCAGCCCCCCAAAGGCTGCACTCCCCAGGGATCCCAGAGGGGTGTAGGTGGGACTGCGTCCGAACGGATCTGAAACTGGAAAGGGACCAAATTAATACCAGCGCTCCCTAAATCCATCAACCCCAGCCCTGCCAACCTCAGCCCTGCCACCCACACAACCAATACCAACCCAACCCCAGCCATACCAACCACACAACCAATACCATAACCCCCACAAATACCAACCCAACCCCAACCCTACAACCCACACAAACAATACCACCCCCACCAATACCAACTCAACCCTACCAACCACACAACCAATACCACCCTCACCAATACCAACCCAACCCTACCAACCACACAAACAATACCACCCTCACCAATACCAACCCAACCCCAGCCATACCAACGCCAGCCCCACTAACCCCACAATCAATACCAACCCCCAACCACACCCGGTTGGGGAAGAGCTGGGGGCTGGGTCAGATCAGACTGCTTACCTAGGTGTGAGGGGGGGTTTAAGAAGGAGTTCAGGGGTCCGGTGGGAGGGGCGAAGGGGGAGGAGCCATGATGGACTGCCCCTAAAAATTCATGAGCAAGGACAGAAACAAATAGAGAGAGAGGCTTTTCAAAGAGGTTTTTTTCTCAAATTCTTCAAAAGAATTGCTATTTTACAGACAGAACACATTTCTGTGAGAGACTGTTCAATTGCTTTTGTTTAAAAATTGACTAACAAACAAACAAACAAACAGCAAGTTCAATTAGGGTTGGTTTAGGAGTTAGGGCCAGGGTCGTGACCGGACTCTGCTGAACTCACCGCTGGCAGAGAAGAGGGTGGAAGGGCGGGAGAGATCGTGAGCGCTGGACAGCGGGCCCATTAACCCGGAGCCTGGGACTCGGGTTATGAGATCATTCCGGAAATCAGGCTTGTGAGGATCAGCCTGCATGTGCTGAGCGGAGGAAGAAGGGGAGAAGAGAGAAGGTGAAAGGAGAGGGAGAGAGATGCGAGGGGGAGAGGAGAGAGCAGGAGAAATGTTAGGGGAGAGGAGAGAGAGAGATGTGAGGGGGAGAGGAGAGAGAAAGAGGGGGAGAGATGTGAGAGGAGAGAAAGAGGAAGTGGGAAGATAGGATGAGGAAGAGAGTCAGGTAGGAGATCGGGGGGGGGGGGGGGGGGGGGGGCAAAATAAAAAATAAGGCGCACATCTTAATGAAATCCTGAAACAGCTTTTCCATGCAACCATTAAACTTGGGCTTAGTCAAGGTTACAACCCCTAACCAACTGAGAAAACCCAAACTACAGTGTGCCGGTGAATTCATTCATCGCTGAGTGTGTGAGACAGAGACAGAGAGGTCAGCGCTGGTCTGATTCACAGACTGCACTGAGTCATTGTTTTGATCCCCAGGTTGGGCTCTGCACTGCACGCGACAGTCAACAAAAGCTCTCCAGCACTAAACAAAAACTGTGTGTGTGTGTGTGCGTCTCTATACGTCTCTGTGTGTCTGTCAGCGTGTCTGTCTCGGTCTCTGTCCGCGTCTCGGCGTCCCGGCGCCTGTCTCTGTGTCAGTGTCTCAGCGTCCCCGCGCCTGTCTCTGTGTGTCTCTGTCAGCGTCTCAGCGTCCCCGCGCCTGTCTCTGTGTGTGTTTTAATGGTACCTTCACTTTCTCCTGATGCCGCAGAATCATCCATGCTACTCTTACGTGCATTGCACACCACTTCCCAGGTTTCTGAGAGAGAGAGAGAGAGAGAGAGAGAGAGAGAGAGAGAGAGAGAGAGAGAGAGAGAGAGAGTTCACTTACACACTTAAACCCTGATTGCTCTCTGTACACAATCTCATTATATCTGAAACTACACATTTCTACACACACCTTTATCTATCTAGCTAGCTATACACAGCTATGGCCAAAAGCCATAGCATCATCCCCCTCTATATAAAATGAACTCCCTCAGCTTCATAGAGTCCAGTGAAAGCTGCTGAATAATGTTCCCTTGTTAACATATTGAATTGCACCCCCTCTATATAGAATGAACTCCCTCAGCTTCATAGAGTCCAGTGAAAGCTGCTGAATAATGTTCCCTTGTTAACATATTGAATTGCACCCCCTCTATATAGAATGAACTCCCTCAGCTTCATAGAGTCCAGTGAAAGCTGCTGAATAATGTTCCCTTGTTAACATATTGAATTGCACCCCCTCTATATAGAATGAACTCCCTCAGCTTCATAGAGTCCAGTGAAAGCTGCTGAATAATGTTCCCTTGTTAACATATTGAATTGCACCCCCTCTATATAGAATGAACTCCCTCAGCTTCATAGAGTCCAGTGAAAGCTGCTGAATAATGTTCCCTTGTTAACATATTGAATTGCACCCCCTCTATATAGAATGAACTCCCTCAGCTTCATAGAGTCCAGTGAAAGCTGCTGAATAATGTTCCCTTGTTAACATATTGAATTGCACCCCCTCTATATAGAATGAACTCCCTCAGCTTCATAGAGTCCAGTGAAAGCTGCTGAATAATGTTCCCTTGTTAACATATTGAATTGCACCCCCTCTATATAGAATGAACTCCCTCAGCTTCATAGAGTCCAGTGAAAGCTGCTGAATAATGTTCCCTTGTTAACATATTGAATTGCACCCCCTCTATATAGAATGAACTCCCTCAGCTTCATAGAGTCCAGTGAAAGCTGCTGAATAATGTTCCCTTGTTAACATATTGAATTGCACCCCCTCTATATAGAATGAACTCCCTCAGCTTCATAGAGTCCAGTGAAAGCTGCTGAATAATGTTCCCTTGTTAACATATTGAATTGCACCCCCTCTATATAGAATGAACTCCCTCAGCTTCATAGAGTCCAGTGAAAGCTGCTGAATAATGTTCCCTTGTTAACATATTGAACTGACAACATGACATTTCTAAATCTAAATCATTCTACTCACTGTGCTGCTATTATGGCTTCCGGTAGATAATTTTTTTTTTTTTTTTTTTTTTTTTTTGCGATATTTTTGTATTGATTACACATGTGAAATAAAATATCTACATTATATTCATACAGTTTTTTTTTTTTTTAAATCCGTCTCAATCCTAAATTTCTAGGAGATGCAAACATTTTGACCAGTGGTAGACATTGATCTATCTGTGTAAGAGATATACAATATTAATGAAAACAAACCGTGATTCTGGTAGGCAGGGTAACTTAATAATAATAATAATAATAAATAATAATACTTACATTACTCACTCGTAACGCAGCCCTGAATGGATCTGTAAGCTGTTAATGGAAACACAGACAAATATTCAGGGACAAGAAAAAAGAGCATAACATTGTCTTTAGTTTAATTAAAAATAGAATATTAAAAAATTAAAATCATCCATTTTCCTAATTCCAAAGTTCTTTTCTCTCTAAAATCTGCCTTGAAATGACTCTGAGCTCTTTTGAGAAGCTTGACTGTAGAATCCTAACTGCCAGCACTCAACAGCCCCCCTTCCAATCATCTGATTTTTCAACCTGCCCCACTAACACAGCCCTGGCCAAAAGCTTTGCATCATCCCCCTCTATACAGAATCAACTCCCTCGGCTTCATAGAGTCCAGTGAAAGCTGCTGAATAATGTTCCCTTGTTAACATATTGAATTGCACCCCCTCTATATAGAATGAACTCCCTCAGCTTCATAGAGTCCAGTGAAAGCTGCTGAATAATGTTCCCTTGTTAACATATTGAATTGCACCCCCTCTATATAGAATGAACTCCCTCAGCTTCATAGAGTCCAGTGAAAGCTGCTGAATAATGTTCCCTTGTTAACATATTGAATTGCACCCCCTCTATATAGAATGAACTCCCTCAGCTTCATAGAGTCCAGTGAAAGCTGCTGAATAATGTTCCCTTGTTAACATATTGAATTGCACCCCCTCTATATAGAATGAACTCCCTCAGCTTCATAGAGTCCAGTGAAAGCTGCTGAATAATGCTCCCTTGTTAACATATTGAATTACACCCCCTCTATATAGAATGAACTCCCTCAGCTTCATAGAGTCCAATGAAAGCTGCTGAATAATGTTGCCAACGGAGCACAAGGAGGTTCAGTGACTTGCTCAGGGTCAGACACGCACACACACCGTCCTTGACGTCTTTTTGATGACACAGGACCAGAAAGGGTTACAAATGTTCTACAATTCCAGGTGATGCTAAACTTTTGGCCGCAGTTGTTCGCGCAGAAGGCAGAGGGCTGGCAGATATAAAAAGTCAAATTTCCACATGATTGGGAAAGTGTTCGGTACCAGCCAGTTATGGTTCTCCAGGCAAGCTTCCCAAAAACAGATTAAAAAAATAAATAAATAAAAAATAAAACGACAGACAAAATAAGACGAATAAAAAAAAAAAAAGGATTATAGGATATTTGAAAACCCTTGCTCTTCATTTACAAATAAATAAAACTCCTGTCACTCACACGTGGGTCTTTCTGCTGTAAGGGGTGAGGCACCGCCCCCAATCTCGCCGCTATCTCCTGATTGGTTGTCTGAAAGAGAGGCGCGGCCACATTTAACCAAAGTTTACCAAAACGCTGCGTTTTGAAGACGCTGAGAAAGACCGGACGGCGTTATTGACCAGCTGATAAATAAATAAAATGAAATAAACAAATTTAAACCAAGTGTCATGTACTCATTTTGTTAAAGGTGAAGACACATTTAGAATTCCATCTCACTTCCTCTCGAAAAAGCTCAAAGAAAGTTTACAAACAAGAGGAGGCCATTCGGCCCATCTTGCTCGTTCGGTTGTCAGTAGCTTATTGATCCCAGAATCTCATCCAGCAGCTTCTTGAAGGATCCCAGGGTGTCGGCTTCAACAACATTACTGGGGAGTTGGTTCCAGAACCTCACGATTCTCTGTGTAAAAAAGCGCCTCCTATTTTCTGTTCTGAATGCCCCTTTATCTAATCTCCACTTGTGACCCCTTGTCCTTGTTTCTTTTTTTCAGTCCCATGGGTCGACATTGTCAATACCTTTTAGGATTTGAATGCTTGAATCAGGCCGCTGATGTCAAGAAGGAACGCTCTGCTCTGGGTTTGTGACGATCGTTCGCTGCTTCTCTCCAAGACTGCGGGGAGATCAGCGATCCACACAAACCCAAGCAGCAGTGTCACCCAGTCCAGGTTTCACTAGCAGCTTGATCAGCCCCCAGTGTGTCTAGCTAACAAGCTCAGGTGTGTCTGATTATTAAACGCCTAGTGAAACCAGGACTGGATCACACTGCTGTGCAGCGGGAGTCTCATTTCCAGCCCTGTGTGTCAGCATTAGTATCACTGGTCAGTATTGATCCCCCCCTCACTTCAATACCTACCTTTGGTTGAAAGGCTCCCTGCAGTGAGCTGAAGGTTCCAGCAGGTGGCAGCACTGGGGGGAGCCCAGATACTGAGGGTGGATAGGTTGGGTAGAACTGCAACATAAACACACACAGAGACAGACAGAGACACAGAGACAGCCATTAGCCGAGTGACAAAATTAACATTTGTATGTATTTATTTTTAAAACGGCAGGTATTAAAAACAACCCGTTTGTTATTCTAATTAAAAACAATATAAAAACACACACACACAACTCATCGTGGATTGCGCGACTGAGGGTTACAGAAAATCAAAGGCTTTTTTTTTTTTAATGGTTGGGAGTTTAAAGGACTTCAAAATAACAAAAACACACAAGACTGTCCAATTATGGCTTTCCTTTGTTGGGCTGTGATGCAATGGTAGCCACGCGTTACTGTATAGATTTACTTTCCATAAATTCAACAGACAGAGAGAAAAAGGAGAGGAAAGGAGGAGAGAGTGGGGGGGGAGAAAGAAAGGGATAGGGGAGAAAGGTAAGGGGGAGAGAAGGGAGGTGGGGGAAAGAGAAGAGAGAGTAGAGGGGAGAAAGAAAGGGGAGAAGAGAGGAAGAGAGAAAAGGAGAAAGGAGAGGTAAGGAGGAGAGAAGGGAGGAGGGTGAAGAGGAGGAGAGGGGAGAATGGAGAGAGGTAAGGGGGAGAGAAGGGGGAAGAGAACAGGAGAGTGGAGGGGAGAGAGTGGAGGGGAGAGAGAGGAGAAGAGAGAGGAGAGGTAAGGGGAGAGAAGGGATGAGGGGGCAAGAGGAGACAGAGAAAGGAAAGAGAGAGAGCCTACATCTTTCAGTAATCGTCAACACTTTTTAGCTTTAGAAAATAAAATAAAAAAATAATGACAAAATGCTTGGACTGACATTGTGTCGATAGAGCCCGTCCATCTTCCCAGGGTACTTCTGAAACTGCAAATAAACCAACAGCGAGCTTCACAATCAGACAGTACAACTACTATTACTATTATTAACCACACACTGCCGAAAGCGTAGTCCAGTTCTCATATATTCTAGTATTATTAACAGCCCTTGCTGTAAACTACACTGTGTTTCAATACGAAGCTTGCATTGTAACCCTGAAACGCCTGTGTGAGTCGCCTGGGATAAAGCAGGCTGTCAAATTAATAATTATAATAATAATAACAATATATAATAATAATAATAATAATAATATCTTGCACACAGAACTAGAGCTGCACAAACTGACTTATTCAGATCAAGCTCTCTTTGGGCGAGGGTCAGTCAGGTCGATTACCCACCGAGACAGACTTGACATTGACTCAACACCCTACCTCCCCAAAACACCCCATTCTGAGTTGGTATGCCCGAAGTGTAGAGTAGCATTACACTGGGGTTGGTGCGTACCATCTGGGGCATGGGGGTGTTTGGTACAATGGTGGCTACAGTCTGGCTAGCTAGCTGGCTAACGGTCTACTCATTACAAACATTCCTCATTCATGAGGACTTTACATCGACCCCTCCCCCTCTCCCCATTTTGAGTTGGTATACCCCGAGCAAAGACCAGCAGTACACAATAGGGTTGGCACGTACCATGGGTGAGGCGGGGGTGTTCTGCACCACAGCAGTGGCGGTAGCGCTGGGAGGCAGAAAGGGAGTATAGTGCTGGTGTGTGTGGGTGTGTTGGTGCTGATGGTTATGCTGGTGATACTGGAATGCCAACGGGCCGGAGGCTGTCCCAGACCCAGGGGGGGCGGCGCTGGCGGCTGCGGGGCCCCTCCCTTCCCCGCCAGCCCCGCTCCCCGTCCGCTCTGCCCCTCCCCCTGTCTGGGAGGTGAGGAAGCGAGAGTTGAGCTCCTGCCGGATGAGGTCCTGCTCTGGAAAACCAAAGAGAGGGAGGGAGAGAGACAAAGAGAAATGAGATCGATCTGTACCTGTTCCCAGGGGTTTCAAATCCCAGCTCAGCCGCTGACTCCCTGTGTGTGTGTGTGTGAGACCCTGAGCAAGTCACTTCACCTCCTTGTGCTCCGTCCTTTGGATGAGACACAAAACAAACAAGGTCCTACTGGAAGAGACTCTGCAGCAGCAGTTGATGCAGAGTTCACCCTCCCTAGTCTCTGTAAGTCGCTTTGGATAAAAGCGTCTGCTAACTGAATCTCCATCTCTACACCAATAGCTAGCTGTCTCTTTCTCCTCTCTCCTCTGTCACTTTCCTGCTTTCCTACTCCCCTCTCTCTCTCTCTCTCTCCTCCTGTCTCCCTCCTCTCTCTCTCAAAACCAGACAGAATGATTATATTTAGATACATGTCTCTCTCTCTCTCTCTCTCCAAAAAAACAACTACACACATTTGTAGTTTGCAGTGTTCGCAAGGACTCTGCAGAGTTGCAGATGCTCTGAACTACACAGAAGTCTGGGTCTGAGCGGAGGGGGTGAATGAAAATCAACACAATAATGAAAAGCTACAGAACGTTTACAATCTGCTGGCCGCGTTGCATTTAGCTCCCCACCTCCCCACCCTGTACAGGCTCCGCGAGGCGAAGCCCCTTCTTACCCGAGAACACAGTGCCCGCCGTGCCCGAGGCAGGATGCCCGGTCACCTGCAGCAAGGGAGGAGGCGGGGGCAAGCCGGGCGAGGGGGTGAAGAGCCCACCTCCGGGGTGAGAGGGGGGCCGCAGACCCCCTGGGAAGGGGGGGTTGAGCGACAGCGCCAGACCGGAAGGGGTGGAGGGCCGGTGGAGAGACAGCTGGGTGGAGCTGGAGGAGGAGGAGGAGGTGGGGGTCTTTGAGGGAGTGCTGCTCCGGCTGGAAGTGGAGAGAGAGGTAAGAGGGGAGAGAGGTGGAGGTAGGGAGAGATGGAGGAGAGAGAGACAGAGAAAGAGACTGTTCATTGTGATTTTTAAAAGGTCGACAAACAACGGTACAGAATTGTTTATCAGGCTATCCTTGGCAAAAAATGTGTGCGCCTATGTGTGTGTGTGTATGTGTGTATATATATATATATATTATATATATATATATATATATATATATATAATATATATATATATATATATATTGTATATTATATATATATACTATATATCTACCTCCATACACACACACACTCACTACATACTTATCTGTCTCGCAGCTGAATAAAGTCTCACTTCCAGTCTCAACTCGTCTCTAAGCTTCACTAACCTGTTGCTGAACCCGACTCCTGCGCCGAAGGGATGCTGCAGGAGGCCCTTGCTGTGGGACCTGGGCTGGGGGGTGGAGCGGTTCCCCTGGCTGGGGTTCGACTGGGGGTGCGCGGGGGTCGTGCCGGAGGGGTGGATGTGGCCCCCGTGGTAGCTGGGCGAGGGGGGGGGCTTGTCTCCTCCTCTCCGTGCCTCTTTGGGCAGAGAGGGAGAGGAGGGGCGAAAGCGCTGGCTCGGCAGCACGCTCAGGGGTTCCTTCGGCAGTCTGCTGTCCGCTTCGTGGTTCCTCTCTTGGCTGCGCTGGATCCCCGATACTCTGGGGGTGACGGAGAGACGGGGGGCGAGGTCGTGAGGCGTCAGGCCGTTCCCCGCTGTTTCCGGAACTGCACACAAAACGGGTAAAGAAAATGACAAATAAAACAAAAGCTTGAAAGACTGTGGGGGGGGGGGGGGGGGGGGGGGGCAGTCCGGCCTGGCACGATTATTCAGATCTGTAGAAATCCAACCACTAACACTAATTTAACAATAAGACACACCTGAGCTTGTTAGCTAGACACACTGGGGGCTGATCAAGCTGCTAGTGAAACCTGGACTGGATCACACTGCTGTGCAATAGGAGTGTGACTCCCATCCCTGCTGTGAAGAACAGGAGAGGCACTTACTTCTGCTTGTGGAGACTGTGAAGGAGTGATCCAGCTCACCATCAGAGGCCTGAAACAGAGAAGAAAACTAAACATTGAAAACCTTGTTGTACAAAAATAATAACAATAATAATAATAATAATAATAATATGAATAATAATAATAATAATAAATCTCTGGACAACCGACAGACAAATAAAACTTTGACCAAAAGTTTTGCATCACCTAGAATTTTAGGATTGAGACATAGATGGAATATCTATATATCTATATTTATATATATTTATCTCTATCTATCGATCGATCATATATATATATATATATATATATTTTGTCCGGCTTCGGTGCCCGTCACGGGCAGACGGTTCTGCCAAGTCGCGAGTCCGTCCGGCAGGCCCCCCGCTCCCCCCGAGGAAGGTCCTCTACCTGGAACAGAAGCGTCAGTGAGAGGCACTCACACTGTCAAAAAAAAAAAAAAAAAAAAAAAAGATTTTTTAACAAATTCAATTAAAATATTCTATGGTTTTTTTTTAAAAAAATTATTAAAACAAAAGTTGGCACCCCCCCGCCCCCCGGGTGCGGTAAGGAGGGCCAAAGAGTCATCTTCAAAATGAGACACACAACGCAGTCTTACAGAGGAACTGTTGGCTAAAATTTGCGTTTCAGTTCCAACTTTATTTCGATTACACAGATATTTAAAAACGGCTTTGATGACACAACTGGACAAAACATGGCCATTAGACAGAAGCATACAGCTCTGGGCAAAAAAAAAAGGTTTACAGGAATTTTAAGAGTAACTGACCCCCCCCAGTGGAGGGGGGGTGACGTCCTTGTTTGTGAATCTTTGACAGAAGTTCCCTTAGGTATTGGGAATTTTAATCCAGGGGCTGGAAACCCCCTAATCCTGTCCCCACCTTTATTCAGCAATAAGTCGTGACCGGCCGCGCAGCCCAGGTTAGTCACGGCACGGCCGGCACCGCCGGCACGGAGGGTGGGAGGTGGGGAGAATAGGGGGGAAAGGGGGAGGAAATGAATGTTATACTGGCAAAAGATTTTTTCTAAAAAGGCAGGACCTGGGGAACCCTGCATCAGAAAAAATAAATTATAAATAATTAGTACAGACCAAAAACACGAATACAAATCAAGTTTATATAAAAAATATATTTGCTGTTTTTGTTTCAAAACCCTTTTCTTGCATGAAATATTCCCCCCAGACTCCCGCTGCGCAGCGGTGTGATCCAGTCCTGCTTTCACTAGGAGTTTAATAATCAGACTCCCGCTGCACAGCAGTGTGATCCAGTCCTGCTTTCACTAGGAGTTTAATAATCAGACTCCCGCTGCACAGCGGTGTGATCCAGTCCTGCTTTCACTAGGAGTTTAATAATCAGACTCCCGCTGCACAGCAGTGTGATCCAGTCCTGCTTTCACTAGGAGTTTAACAATCAGACTCCCGCTGCACAGCAGTGTGATCCAGTCCTGCTTTCACTAGGAGTTTAATAATCAGACTCCCGCTGCGCAGCGGTGTGATCCAGTCCTGCTTTCACTAGGAGTTTAATAATCAGACTCCCGCTGCACAGCAGTGTGATCCAGTCCTGCTTTCACTAGGAGTTTAATAATCAGACTCCCGCTGCACAGCAGTGTGATCCAGTCCTGGTTTCACTAGGAGTTTAATAATCAGACTCCCGCTGCACAGCAGTGTGATCCAGTCCTGCTTTCACTAGGAGTTTAATAATAAGACACACCTGAGCTTGTTCCCTAGACACACTGGGGGCTGATCAAGCTGGTAGTGAAACCTGGAATGGATCACACTGCTGTGCAATAGGAGTTTTATCATCCCTGGACCGATTTCTTTTTTAAAACTCTCGTACCTCTCTCCTCCTCCTTCTCCTCTTCCTCTTGGCTCTCCTATCAGGCTCTCCCATCCCGTTGGCTCTCTCTCGCTCCCTCTCCGAGCTGCCTCCCCCTTCTCTCCTCTCTCCCAGATCTGAGGCCGGCCCGTTCTCTTCCGGTCGCTTCCTCTTGCCGCCACGCCGTTCCCAAAGCTGGGATCGATCCAGAGGCTTCTGGACAGAGTCCTTCTGGGAAGGAAAAAAAAAGGAGGAGGGAGGAGGAGGAGGGAAAGATACATTAAAAGATTTGTATTCCCTAACAAACACAAAATACAGCTGTGGCCAAAAGTCTGGGATCCTCACTCTGTAGAATGAACTCCCTCAGCTTCATAGAGTCCAGTGAAAGCTGCTGAATAATGTTCCCTTGTTAACATATTGAATTGCACCCCCTCTATATAGAATGAACTCCCTCAGCTTCATAGAGTCCAGTGAAAGCTGCTGAATAATGTTCCCTTGTTAACATATTGAATTGCACCCCCTCTATATAGAATGAACTCCCTCAGCTTCATAGAGTCCAGTGAAAGCTGCTGAATAATGTTCCCTTGTTAACATATTGAATTGCACACCCAGCGATTTGTAGTTTTCCAGATAATGAAAAAACTGACTAGTAAAATGTGACATGGTAAACTTTTTCTTGCAATATAATGTGATGCAAAACTTTTGGCCAGAGTCATGTATGCAGGCTTGGGCCAGAGTACAGCATGTGATAGTCCTGCACTAGGAGTTTGGGAATCAGACTCCTGCTGCACAGCGGTGTGATCCAGTCCTGCTTTCACTAGGACTTTAATAATCAGACTCCCGCTGCACAGCAGTGTGATCCAGTCCTGCTTTCACTAGGAGTTTAATAATAAGACACACCTGAGCTTGTTAGCGAGACACACTGGGGGCTGATCAAGCTGGTAGTGAAACCTGGACTGGGTGACACTGCTGTGCAATAGGAGTCTGATTCCCATCCCGGCAATAATAATAATGCTGGTTATCCTCACAGGGAGGGGAATAAGACTAGACTCTCCCAGTGGAGCTGATTTTTGGGTCCCCACACTGTAGATTTCTCCCTCAACATTACCTGTTAAATACAGAGGTCAAGCACAGGTGTTAAGCACAGGGGCTGGTCTTACGGTACACAGTGTACTTCAGTCTATTTTGTCTCCAGCACAGCTTTAGGGTCCCAGAACAGAAACCTCGACCTGGTCTTATCTCCTTGCACAGAACTCCACGAACCACCCTGTGCTTAGTCAGGGGTGCAACGGCACACGGGGCGTCTCCGAATCGCCCTACCCTATCTCTGGGATGCACGGCACTGTCTTGTGCAGGGAGGTAACAGGATCACAGCACAGTGGTGCTTGGGTGAAGAAGTGTGTGTGTGTGTGTGTGTGTGTGTGGGGGTACGTTTTATATTTGCTATGAAATGCGCACCCCCCCCTGGCCTGTCTGTGCATTCGGACAGCTGTCTATCACTTCAGCAGAAACTAAAGTGGGAAGGCAGGTTGTGACAATTTTTGGATCGTGATACACACAAGTCTGAGCAACATATATCCTGCCTCAATATAACCGAGATCCTCTCAAGTTTAATGATAACTGAAGGAGGATGGGAGGATGGGTCCCTAATACTGCTGCACAGGGTGAGCGAACTTACAGTGTGGAGACCTGTCAGGGTGTGGGGTCCCCAACACCTGGGACAGTGGCTTCCCTAAATCAAAGAGAAAACGTAATCTGGAAAAACGAAAAGGATCTGGAGAAGACACGTTAAGGAGACTGTCCTGTTAATGACATCACTGTTGTGTTTTTTTGTTTTTTTAAACCCACCCTTACCTATTTAAAACGGCAGTCTATGTGTGTGTGACTGACCCATCATTTAGAAGCCGTTTGCTCCTATCTGGCTAAACAGAGTACCTCCCAGTGAGAAAACTACATATATTTACACAAGATAAGTAAATAGGAGCTTAGACAGAGAT
This sequence comes from Polyodon spathula, assembly GCF_017654505.1. Taxonomy (NCBI): domain Eukaryota; kingdom Metazoa; phylum Chordata; class Actinopteri; order Acipenseriformes; family Polyodontidae; genus Polyodon; species Polyodon spathula. The sequence goes on from NC_054575.1 coordinate 3,110,267, forward strand.
TTTGTTTACAAACTCACCTACGTCAACGTAACTCCCAAACCATTTACGTTAAGTGTTATTAATAAATAATTTTCCAATTGTGTGTCTCTCATATATATATATATATATATATATATATATATATATATATATAGAGAGAGAGAGAGAGAGAGAGAGAGAGAGAGAGAGAGAGAGAGAGAGAGAGAGAGAGAGAGCGATTTCTAAATGAATGCTACTTATTTTGCTGGTCTTGTGTGTTCGTTTCAGATATGTCAGTTGAATTATGCACGTCAATTTAAATGTGAAACATTAAATTGTTGTGTTTTCGCAACACAAAAAAAATTTTTTAATAATAATAATTAATTTTTTTTTTAGTCACCCCTCTCACCTCCAGCGCTTCCAGGGAAATGAAGCTGGCTATGGCGAAGCAATCGATCAGATCCTCCTCGGACGAAACCGACTCTCGCTTCCTCCTCCGCGGCGGCCTCGGTCTATTGTTATGGGCTGCGGGCCTGCAGTCCTCCCCGCCGAGCCCTCCTCCCCCTCCCCCCGCCGGCTCCGAACCGGAGGACGGGGAGTAGGCCCGCGTTTCCCCGAGCCCCGGTCTCCTCCTCCGCCGCTCCCGGTCGCGTTGAGACCGGGATCTCCGGCTCTGCCTGCCGGAGCCGCCGCGACAAGATCCTTCCATCCTGATCAACTTGGGTTTTAATAATAACAGTCTCTTCAATTTCTGAGAAAAATGACCCCACAAAAAAAAAAAAACTTTGAGGTGGTGGTGGTGGGTGTCTTTTGTAACCTTTGAAAAAGGCTAAAGCGGGACCAGTTTTAAAAATAAATATATATATTAAATGAATATTTAAAATGCAAACGTAACAACAAAATCCTCCTCCTCCTTGTCTGTGTTATTGTGCTTTGCGTGCGTGTTTATTTAATTTAAATTTATTTAAAGCCACATCCCAAAATAAGTTAAATAAGTTAATTTATTTTGTTCTGCGACCAAGTTTGATAGAAAATAGCACCGAAGACGTATAAAAGCACGGTTTATACCCGGGTCAACACGACACCAAGGTTTGTCCCGCATTATTAAAACGAGAAGAATATTCTAGATAACTTCCCGCGATTGTGTGTGTGCCTCTTAATTTCTTTCGTCTCTATCTCTTTTTTATTTATTTATCTATTTATTTATATTTGTTATCGTTTTTTTTTTTTTACCTCCTTTATTCCTATCGACAACAGCAGCAGCCAAAGGCTGCTGAAAAATGGCACTAATTTTTCACCCAGTCCAAGTCCGGTCGCTTTATTTCAATCTGATTTATGATTTTATTTTTGTTTCTTTTACCGAAAACAGAGAAAACAATAAAAAAAAAAAAGCAAAATGTAAATACAATAAACTACCCTTCTCTCTCTCTCACCAATTATTCATTTGCCAATAGTTATTTGACGTTAAAAATTGAGAAACTTGGTTGCAATGGTGTTAAATGAATGTATTTTCTTGTAAAAAGTAGATTTTTTTGGGTGTATTTATTATTATTATTATTCATAATAAAGTGTAACATTGCACAGGTGTCACAGTGTGTGTGTTTTTTTTTTTTGTTCCGCACATTTGTGTTATAAACACTATCAGAGATAGTGCTACAATCTTTAAAATTTTTTTACGATGCAAAAAAGATTCTCGGGGCTCCGAGCAGTTAAACCCATGAAACACTAAGTCTAAGTTATTCTAATAAAATTATTAATATTATTATTAATACTTATTATGTTCAAAGAAGTTTTATTATTTGAGCTGAACACAAGTTCAGTCTCTAGATCAACAGTGTAAAAAACCTTTTTTTGGAAAGTTATCGGTCCGTACCAGCGCAGTCGTTTTTTGGCAAGCAAAAGGAGAGGTTCATTTTTTATATATATAAAAAAATTATATTTTATTTAGATTATTTTTATTTTCCATTAAAATTGGGCTTGGCTAAGAGACGCGAGGTTTGTGTCAGTATTTCACAGCTGACGTTTCCTGTGGTCGATTATTTTGATGAGAAACAGCGGAGTGGAAGTGATACTATTTCTATAAATTTTAGTGAGGAAACACGGTTGTTTATTATTATTATTATTATTATTATTATTATATTATTTAGGACACACACACAGGCAGCAGAAAGGTGGCTGTGGCGAGGAAGACAATGTTTTTTTTTTTTTTTTTTTTTTTGTTTTTTTTTTATTGGGTGTCATTAAACAGAGAAGTCATATATTTTTTTTTTATAAAAAAATAAAAATAAATAAAAATTTAAAAAAAAAAAAAAAATCTGAGAATAGAGGTGGTGCCGCCGGACGCGGAAAAAAAGCTTTTTTAAAAAAAAAAAAAAAAAACGGCCAGCGCGTGCCTCTCTCTCTCTCTCTCCTCGGGAACAATATGGAGTCTCGCGGAGAGCTCGAGACCTTCCTCCGCTCGTCTATAAATACGAGGCGGGTCCTCAAGAGAGGGGAAAACAAAACGAAAAACGGTTACCGGCGGCTGCGTCCTCCCTCCCCTCCTACCCCTCCGGTATAATCCACAGCGCCGTCTCTCCCGTTTTAATTTATTATTATTATTATTTTTTATTTGTATTGTTTTCCTCTCCAAAATGGTTGCCGTCTTCTGCCTTATTATTTTTCTTCTTCTTCTTCTTCTTCCACTTCACTCTCTCTCTCTCTCAGCCCCACGACCCCGGGGGTACCGTCATTCTCTGTGGTGGTGTTTATTTTAAAATGTATTTTAATGTCGCTCGACGACAACAACAACAACAAAAAAAAAAAAAAAAAAAAAAGCCGAACAAACAAACAAACGCGCCCGCTTTCCCCCTCCCCAGCACCACCTCAGTAAGGCGATAACGTAAAGAGAGGATTAAAAACGAAAAGGGGTCGAAGCGTGTTTCTTTTTTTTTTTTTTTTAGCTGCTTCTTCTCCTCCAAGCTCCGTCCTTTTTTTTTTTTTTCCACAGATATTTCCCTTCGGGGTGTACGGTGGTGGTGATAATAATAACACACACCCTTTGCTTTTTTTTTTTTTTTTTCCCACCCCTGGTTTCAACGCTGTCTCACGCTAAGGCTCCTCCTGTGTGTGATTGTGATAAGAAATTAATAAATAAAATCGCGGGTTTTCGAGTGGATCTCAGTGGGCACTGCCACCTGGTGTCGTGGAGTATCACTGCCACAGTCTGACTCACAGCGGCCGCGGTGTCGCATCAGCCCCCCACCTCCTCTATGGGAGGCTATTGCAGCGAAAGCTATTCTTATATATAGCTCCTTATATATACACACACACACACACACACACACACACATACATATATATAGATATATATATAGGTGAGACGGTGTCACAGAGACTCCGCAGATATATATATATCTATATATATACTACAGTATATTGTAACATTACATATATATAAGAGAGAGAGAGAGAGAGAGAGACAGATATATATATATATATATATATATATATATATATATAATATATAATATATATATATATAATATACTCTTATATAATATAGAGTACATTTACCTTTCGACATCTTAACATGTTTCACATGTCCGTTTAGTTTTTACAGTAGTACCTTCGACACATCTACATATATATATATATCTACATAATATATTATATTTATTTATAGATAATATATAGGAAAATCTTTCAAATCTTACATGAAATGTTACATATATATATATATATATGAAATATAATAATATATATATATATATATATATATAAATGTTTTAAGCATTTATATTCTTCGACATGTAACATGTGTCACGCTGGTAAAATTGGTATATTAACCATTACCCCAAGTAGTAAGAAATTTACTTTACTCTTACAAAATGTTATGTAATAATGCAAAAAAACAAACAAAAAAACAACAAAAAACTAAATTAAGGCACACGGTGAACGCTGGTAGAATGTGGTAAATTAACACGGACCCCCAAGAAGAAGAAATTGTGGGACTCTTTCTGTCTGTCTGTCTCAATGCCTGCCTATCCGTCTGTCTGTCTGTCTCAATGCCTGCCTGTCTGTCCTGTCTGTCTGCCTGTCTGTCTGTCTGTCTGTCTGTCTCAATGCCTGCCTGTCTGTCTGTCTGTCTCAATGCCTCAGACAGACGGACGAGTTACTGTACTGGACAAAACGACAGACAGCAGACATAGTTACGGACGACAGACAGTCAGTCCATCTGTAGTTACGGACGGACGGACAGCCTGACAGACAGAGTTACTGACGTCTGACGGTCATCCAGACAGAGAGAGTTACGGACGGACAGGACACAGACAGACATAGTTACGGACGGAGACGGACTGGCTCCTTCAGACAGAAAGAAGAGGTCGTACGGACCTACAGCACAGAGAGAGTTCGACGACGGACCAGTCTCAGACAGCAGAGAGTTACGGACGGACGGACAGACGAGACAGAGAGAGTTACGGACGGACGGGGACAGACAGACAGAGAGCCTTAGACGGACGCTGTCTGCCTGTGCGTCTGTCTGTCTGTCTGTCTCTCTGTCTGTCTGTCTGCCTGCCTGCCTGTCTCTCTCTCTGTCTGTCTGCCTGCCTGCCTGTCTGTCTGTCTGTCTGTCTCTCTCAATTGCCTGACCTGTCCCTGACAGCAGACTCTCTCTGTCCTCAATCCTGCCTGTCCTGTCCCTCTCTCATGACTGACTGTAGACTGACTGACATACAAGAGAGGCAGTCTTACGGCCTGTACTCTTTTTTTGTCTGCCTGCCCTGCCTGCCTGTCTGTCTGTCTGTCTCTCTGTCTGAATGCCTCGAATGAAAAAAAAAACCGTTATCAGTGGAATCTTTGAGATTTCAAAATAACGGCGTTCGAACGCTGATGCCCCTCCCCCCTCCTCCCTCCCTCCCTCCTCCACTCTCCTCCTCCACTGCCGCCCGGTCCTCTCTCTCTCCCTCTCTCTCTTTAATTCATTCATTATAAAGAGCTAGCCCAGCCAAACGCCGTAGCCGCGCCCTCCTTCCTTTACTCCATTCGGTCAGCCGAGGGGAGAGGAGGGGAGAGGAGAGACAGCGCCGGTTTTCACTTCGTCCGGACGGCGAAACTACCGTTTTTTGAGCCGCCGCGGTTTCTAAGAGAACGAACCCGAGTTTGAGAAGCAAATCGCGGCTTTACACACGGCAGCGAGCCCAGAGGGAGGGAGAGCGGGTGAATGAAGGTGGAAATTCATTCAGTTTTAAACAAATCACAAGCACAAAGTATTATTATTATTATTAATATAATAATAATAATAATAATAATAATAATAATAGACAAGATCTGACCTCTGGCGCTTTCTGGAGTTGCTCGTTCGCCTAGGGGACAATAAGTAATTGATTATTGATTATTATTATTATTATTATTATTATTATTATTATTATTATTATTATTATTATTATTATTATTATTATTATTATTATTATTATTATTATTATTATTATTATTATTATTAACGAGTTACAAATCTGATCCGAGACCGAAAACGTGGAGAGTTTTCAATTATCATCGTTTTCAAAACCGGATTACAATTTAGAAATGTTAACGAGAAACGTTAGCTGTGTACTGCGAACTTTTTAAATATATCGGAAGAATGAGCCATATGGATTTTAAAAGTAACAAAAGCTTGCTTATTTATTTATTTATTCAAAAGTACTTTTCTGTGGGTTTTTTTTCCCCTACCAGTAGTACTGGAGAATAGTATTTAAAAAAAAACTATAATGACTATACGTTTAGTTTTATATTTATTATTATTATTATTATTATTATTATTATTATTATTATTATATCATAGTTCTTTTTTTCCACAAAAAGTATTTTTTTTTTTTTTTTTTTTTTTTTTTAAAGGCTTGTCACTTTTAAATTTGGTGGTTTGTTTTTGTCACTAAAACAGTAGTTAAAGTCAAATATGGGTTCCCATAACACCAGAACCTTTTATATATTGATATGGATATATATATGTGTGTGTGTGTGTGTGTGTGTGTGTGTGTGTGTGTGTGTGTGTGGTGTATATATATATATATATATATATATGTATATATATATTTAAAAATCTCTGTTGTTTTGCTTGGGTCCAGTCGGTATCTCGATGGCTTTCCTGAACGGGCCTCGTTTGCTGGACTTGGCGAGCTCCCCTCGGCACCTCCAGTTCAATAAATACGTGCTGACCGGTTACCGGCCCGTGTCCTCGGTCAGCGAGTGTATCAAGAGCCTCTTCTACCTTCACAACGAACTGGGGAACATTTACACACACGGTGAGTAGCTTTAACAATCCGCTGCACAGCAGTGTGATCCAGTCCTGCTTTCACTAGGAGTTTAATAATCAGACTCCCGCTGCACAGCAGTGTGATCCAGTCCTGCTTTCACTAGGAGTTTAATAATCAGACTCCCGCTGCACAGCAGTGTGATCCAGTCCTGCTTTCACTAGGAGTTTAATAATCAGACTCCCGCTGCACAGCAGTGTGATCCAGTCCTGCTTTCACTAGGAGTTTAATAATCAGACTCCCGCTGCACAGCAGTGTGATCCAGTCCTGCTTTCACTAGGAGTTTAATAATCAGACTCCCGCTGCACAGCAGTGTGATCCAGTCCTGCTTTCACTAGGAGTTTAATAATCAGACTCCCGCTGCACAGCAGTGTGATCCAGTCCTGCTTTCACTAGGAGTTTAATAATCAGACTCCCGCTGCACAGCAGTGTGATCCAGTCCTGCTTTCACTAGGAGTTTAATAATCAGACTCCCGCTGCACAGCAGTGTGATCCAGTCCTGCTTTCACTAGGAGTTTAATAATCAGACTCCCGCTGCACAGCAGTGTGATCCAGTCCTGCTTTCACTAGGAGTTTAATAATCAGACTCCCGCTGCACAGCAGTGTGATCCAGTCCTGCTTTCACTAGGAGTTTAATAATCAGACTCCCGCTGCACAGCAGTGTGATCCAGTCCTGCTTTCACTAGGAGTTTAATAATCAGACTCCCGCTGCACAGCAGTGTGATCCAGTCCTGCTTTCACTAGGAGTTTAATAATCAGACTCCCGCTGCACAGCAGTGTGATCCAGTCCTGCTTTCACTAGGAGTTTAATAATCAGACTCCCGCTGCACAGCAGTGTGATCCAGTCCTGCTTTCACTAGGAGTTTAATAATCAGACTCCCGCTGCACAGCAGTGTGATCCAGTCCTGCTTTCACTAGGAGTTTAATAATCAGACTCCCGCTGCACAGCAGTGTGATCCAGTCCTGCTTTCACTAGGAGTTTAATAATCAGACTCCCGCTGCACAGCAGTGTGATCCAGTCCTGCTTTCACTAGGAGTTTAATAATCAGACTCCCGCTGCACAGCAGTGTGATCCAGTCCTGCTTTCACTAGGAGTTTAATAATCAGACTCCCGCTGCACAGCGGTGTGATCCAGTCCTGCTTTCACTAGGAGTTTAATAATCAGACTCCCGCTGCACAGCGGTGTGATCCAGTCCTGCTTTCACTAGGAGTTTAATAATCAGACTCCCGCTGCACAGCAGTGTGATCCAGTCCTGCTTTCACTAGGAGTTTAATAATCAGACTCCCGCTGCACAGCAGTGTGATCCAGTCCTGCTTTCACTAGGAGTTTAATAATCAGACTCCCGCTGCACAGCAGTGTGATCCAGTCCTGCTTTCACTAGGAGTTTAATAATCAGACTCCCGCTGCACAGCAGTGTGATCCAGTCCTGCTTTCACTAGGAGTTTAATAATCAGACTCCCGCTGCACAGCGGTGTGATCCAGTCCTGCTTTCACTAGGAGTTTAATAATCAGACTCCCGCTGCACAGCGGTGTGATCCAGTCCTGCTTTCACTAGGAGTTTAATAATCAGACTCCCGCTGCACAGCAGTGTGATCCAGTCCTGCTTTCACTAGGAGTTTAATAATCAGACTCCCGCTGCACAGCAGTGTGATCCAGTCCTGCTTTCACTAGGAGTTTAATAATCAGACTCCCGCTGCACAGCAGTGTGATCCAGTCCTGCTTTCACTAGGAGTTTAATAATCAGACTCCCGCTGCACAGCAGTGTGATCCAGTCCTGCTTTCACTAGGAGTTTAATAATCAGACTCCCGCTGCACAGCGGTGTGATCCAGTCCTGCTTTCACTAGGAGTTTAATAATCAGACTCCCGCTGCACAGCGGTGTGATCCAGTCCTGCTTTCACTAGGAGTTTAATAATCAGACTCCCGCTGCACAGCGGTGTGATCCAGTCCTGCTTTCACTAGGAGTTTAATAATCAGACTCCCGCTGCACAGCGGTGTGATCCAGTCCTGCTTTCACTAGGAGTTTAATAATCAGACTCCCGCTGCACAGCGGTGTGATCCAGTCCTGCTTTCACTAGGAGTTTAATAATCAGACTCCCGCTGCACAGCAGTGTGATCCAGTCCTGCTTTCACTAGGAGTTTAATAATCAGACTCCCGCTGCACAGCAGTGTGATCCAGTCCTGCTTTCACTAGGAGTTTAATAATCAGACTCCCGCTGCACAGCAGTGTGATCCAGTCCTGCTTTCACTAGGAGTTTAATAATCAGACTCCCGCTGCACAGCAGTGTGATCCAGTCCTGGTTTCACTAGGAGTTTAATAATAAGACACACCTGAGCTTGTTAGCCAGACACACTGGGGGCTGAGTTTGACTCTACAATATATTCCTTGGTGTCTGTGTTAGTTTACTTCATTCTCCCTGCAATGGGTAGGTGTGTAGTTCACTCCAGGGTTTTATATCAGTGTTATGCACTCTGTGTTTTTGCATGCTGTACGCTCTGACACACAATCGGCCCTCTGTTTTTCCGTGCTGTAGGTCACGGCTCCGCTGAGCAGCTTACCGTATTGAGAGGAGACTTCACCGCTGGGCTGGCTAACAATGTAATCTATTTAGTTGTGACCTTAATCTTTCCATACCCCCACTAGCGAATTCAGCACAAAGCCACACCAAACAGAGCAGGTGGTGAAATTAGCTTTCTCAAGTGAAATTCATTTGGCAGAGGCTTTTATCCAAAGCAAGAGTAGGGGGTGGGGGTGAACTCTGCATCTTCTACAGCTGCTGCTGCTGCAGAGTCACTTCCAATAGGACCTCGTTTGTTTTGCGTCTCGTCCGAAGGACGGAGCACAAGGAGGTTCAGTGACTTGCACAGGGTCGCACACAAACACACACACACACACACACACAGGGAGTCAGTGACTGAGCCGGGATTTGAACCTCCTGGTACCAAGATCCCTTTTCTTTAACCACTGGATCAGCGAGCCTGCCTTTTGAAGCTATCTTGTAAGTATTGTATTAGATTCTGTGACCCTGGTTCCACACTCAAATGGTAATTTCCATTAAATCCCCCCTCTAGTGGAAGGGTGTGTTAACGCACAGGATAGACGGGGTACCCCCAGAACAATCCTTGCAGGGATGGAAGTAAGACTCCTGTTCCACAGCAGTGTGATCCAGTCCTGGTTTCACTAGGAGTTTAATAATCAGACACACCTGAGCTTGTTAGCTAGACACACTGGGGGCTGATCAAGCTGGTAATAAAACCTGGACTGGATCACGCTGCTGTGCAATAGGAGTCTGATTCCCATCTATATGTTTGGAGACCTTAATCAGTTCAACACACGTTCAGCACCTTAAGACGCCACTTTGATATATTTGACGAACCCGAACTGTTTTCAGACTTGACTTGTTCTTTTGGTTTGGTATTCAGTTGATGCAGAGGAGGTTGCTGTGTGATCAGCAGGGCATTCAGCATGGAGCAACGATGTGCTCTCTGTGCTGCTAACGAGGCAACCAATAACAAAGCAGGCTTGTTTACTTTCTAGAAAACTGCAGTGGTTACTGTAGTGAGGCCAAAACATGATTCAAACAGTACCCCCTCTGTTTCAATAGCCCTAGTTGTATATATTATACTGGACTGTGGCTCCAGCAGTGCTTCACACAGCCCCCCTGAGTTTCAATAGCCATAGTTTTATATATTATACTGGACTGTGGCTCCAGCAATGATTCAAACAGCCCCCCTGAGTTTCAATAGCCATAGTTTTATATATTATACTGAACTGTGGCTCCAGCAATGATTCAGACAGTCCCCCTGAGTTTCAATAGCCATAGTTTTATATATTATACTGGACTGTGGCTCCAGCAGTGCTTCAGACAGCCCCCCTGAGTTTCAATAGCCATAGTTTTATATATTATACTGGACTGTGGCTCCAGCAGTGCTTCAGACAGCCCCCCTGAGTTTCAATAGCCATAGTTTTATATATTATACTGGACTGTGGCTCCAGCAGTGCTTCAGACAGCCCCCCTGAGTTTCAATAGCCATAGTTTCATATATTATACTGGACTGTGGCTCCAGCAGTGCTTCAGACAGCCCCCCTGAGTTCCAATAGCCATAGTTTTATTTATTATACTGGACTGTGGAATGGGTGAAACTGCTATTCAATATGGCAATAGGAGTCAATTTCCATCCCTGCGCACACACACAGTCATAACATTGGTAGCTGGTAAGAACTACAGAGTGGAGGATTCTGGGAAGTGTAGTCTGCCTCTCACCCTCTGCCTCTGCTCCCGCAGGTATCCCTCTGCTGTGCTTCCTGTTCCTGCTGCCTCTCAGTATCCCGTGGGCTCAGATCAGCGTAACGTGGCTGGGGGTTGTCCACTTCCTGGCCTGCCTGTCCCCTCAGCTGGGCTCGGTGCTCTACCACCTGTTCATGAACCACGAGGGCGGCGCACCCGTCTACCGCACCCTGCTCACCCTGGACATGTGCGGGATCTGCATGGTCAACACGCTGGGTGAGTGGAGCACACAGAGACACTGAGATTCACTGAGACACACTGAGACACTGACACACAGATGCTTAGAGACAGTCACACACAACACACACACTCTCACATACTGTGATGCGCTTACACTGAGAGTACCTATCTGAGGCTCCCTCACAGTTTCTGTCTCTCCCTCCCTCCTCCTCCCTTCTCTCTCTCTCTCCCCTCTCAGGAGCCCTCCCCATCGTGTACACCACTCTGCTGTGCTACCCCTCCACCCGCACCGTGGCTCTGCTCTCCTACACCCTCCTCTCTTCCTACGCCATCTACTGCGCCGTGTCGGCGACCAGCTGCTACCGCCGGCTGCAAGCCTTCGCCTGGCAGGCCCTGTTCAGGTTCCTGCTCTTCTACACGCGCTGGGCGGGGCTGGGGGCCGGGAGCCCCACCGCCCTGCGCCACTTCCTCACCACGGACCTCCTGGCCCTCCTTGGGGGTCTCATCAACATCACAAGGGTCCCGGAGCGCTGGCGGCCCGGTCTCTTCGACTACTGGTGCAACAGCCACCAGATCATGCACGTGCTGGCGGTGGGGTCTATACTCTACCTGCACTGGGGGGTCCTGGATGATCTGCTGTGGATTAGTAGCTACCGCTGCCCCCCCTGACTCAGAGAGAGAGAGACCAGGACAACCCCCTCCCCCACCTCTCCTTCTGTCTCTCCCTCTGTCGTGTCCCCCAATCTCCTCTACTAAAACCAGCCTGACCCCAAACAGTATTTCAGAGCATTCCTAGTGATGTATTCAACACAAGCACAGAGACACACTAACTCACACTGAAACAGAGACACACACAAGCACAGAGACACACTAACTCACACTGAAACAGAGACACACACAAGCACAGAGACACACTAACTCACACTGAAACAGATACACACACAAGCAGAGACACACTAACTCACTCTGAAACACAGTACTGCACAGCTCTGGCCAAAAGTTTTGCATCACCTAGAATTTTAGGATTGAGACATTTAAAAAAAAAAAAAAAAAAAAAAACTACTTTATTTATTATGTAATTTAGTAATTTAAATACGTTTAATTTATTTAACAGTATTTACTAACATTTAGTTCTCTCAAAGATGTTTTACTACAAAATGTATCGCAAAAAATAAGTCTACCGGAAGCCACAATAGTAGCACAGTGAGTATTTCATGTTAGATTTTGAAATGTCACATTTTCCCAGTCAGTTTTTTCAATGTGAAGTATTTGGGAAAACTACAAACCGCTGGTGTGCAATTCAATATGTTAACAAGGGAACATTATTCAGCAGCTTTCAGTGGACTCTATGAAGCTGAGGGAGTTCATTCTATATAGAGGGGGTGCAATTCAATATGTTAACAAGGGAACATTATTCAGCAGCTTTCACTGGACTCTATGAAGCTGAGGGAGTTCATTCTATATAGAGGGGGTGCAATTAAATATGTTAACAAGGGAACATTATTCAGCAGCTTTGGACTCTATGAAGCTGAGATTCTATGAAGCAATTCAATATGTTAACAAGGGAACATTATTCAGCAGCTTTCAGTGGACTCTATGAAGCTGAGGGAGTTCATTCTATATAGAGAAGTAGGAGAATGCAAAACCTTTGACCAGAGCTGTATATTTATTGGGGAGTATTGTCTCAAAGGTGCTGAAATTACATTGTTTTATCTCCCTGAATGGTTTGACCGATTGGGTGACCATGGTGTAAATATGCCTAAAGCTACACTGATAACGTTGAACAGAGTTTTTAATAAAACATAGAAGGTTGTCTGTCCATTCTGGAATTTGTAGCCCTGCTTCTCAAAGTAATTATTAATAAAAGAGGAATTATATATTTTTAACTAAACTTGTCTCTTGGTCTTTTTTTTTTAAAAATCAATATATTTATTTTTATTTCACAAGATCACGTTCAGTTTTATTATTAAAAAAAAAAGTATCACGGTAATTATTATTAAAGACAATCTTTTTGGTGTCTTGTCTTTTTTATCTTCGAAAACAGTAGATTTCATTAGGAATATTTCACAGGATCCCGTTCAGTTTTTTATTAGTAAAAAAAAAAAAGGACACGGTAATGTTGGAAAAGCATTGTAAAGCACAGCAAAGTGTGATAAAGCATAGGGAAGCATTGTAAAGCAGAGGGGTCTGGTAAAGCACAGGGAAGCATTGTAAAGCACAGAGAGGTCTGGTAAAGCATAGGGAAGCATTGTAAAGCACAGAGAGGTCTGGTAAAGCATAGGGAAGCATTGTAAAGCACAGAGAGGTCTGGTAAAGCACAGGGAAGCATTGTAAAGCACAGAGAGGTCTGGTAAAGCATAGGGAAGCATTGTAAAGCACAGAGAGGTCTGGTAAAGCATAGGGAAGCATTGTAAAGCACGGAGAGGTCTGGTAAAGCATAGGGAAGCATTGTAAAGCACAGAGAGGTCTGGTAAAGCATAGGGAAGCATTGTAAAGCACAGAGAGGTCTGGTAAAGCACAGGGAAGCATTGTAAAGCACAGAGAGGTCTGGTAAAGCATAGGGAAGCATTGTAAAGCACAGAGAGGTCTGGTAAAGCACAGGGAAGCATTGTAAAGCACAGAGAGGTCTGGTAAAGCATAGGGAAGCATTGTAAAGCACGGAGAGGTCTGGTAAAGCACAGGGAAGCATTGTAAAGCACGGAGAGGTCTGGTAAAGCACAGGGAAGCATTGTAAAGCACAGAGAGGTCTGGTAAAGCATAGGGAAGCATTGTAAAGCACAGAGAGGTCTGGTAAAGCATAGGGAAGCATTGTAAAGCACAGAGAGGTCTGGTAAAGCACAGGGAAGCATTGTAAAGCACAGAGAAGCATTGTAAAGCACAGCGAGGTGTGGTAAAGCATAGGGAAGCATTGTAAAGCACAGAGAGGTCTGGTAAACTAGGGCAAGCTATGGTAGGTGCAACTAGGGAAAAGCATTGGGGGGGGGGAGACTGCAAAGTGACCTTGCACCAGGGTAAAATATTATAGAGTATTATACTATATTAAATATAATATATTAAAATATAGACTGTTATAAGGGCAAAACACAGAGGTTAGAAATGACATCACCCAAGCTCTGTTTGAGCTCAGAAAGAGAATCTGAACTTTCCTGTTCAAGCGAAAGAGTTTAACAGGAACAAACGAGGCGCGAAAAAGAAACGACAGTAAAAACGCCGTTCCCTCACAGAACCCCCTTTTACTGCGGTTCTGTGGGGAAAACCGCATACAGGTAACTCTCAAATTCAGCAACACACAAAATAGCGATGGGGGAGAATGGGATATTAAAATGCTTTGAAAGACATATGATATTTCAATAATATATAGCAATAATAGCAATTTATTTCAATAATACAAGATTTATCCAAATAACTCAATAAATGAATTACTTCCACGACCCATTGCAGAAACAAAACAAAAAAGATTGCTCCAGATAAACTCAAAAAGGCGGTCAAGCGACTTACAAAACAAACATCACACAGTTAGAGTTGCACAAAGCGATTATCGGGACGGCGCTCTCCTCAGACAGTCAGGGGCTGACAATCGGGCGCGAGGATCGCCGGTGCGGATCAGGGCTGATTCACCCGTTCAGAGTGAAGTAAGAAGCAGCTGCTTGGGGTTCATGTGGGTTGCTGCTCTCCACAGAGTCTTTCAGAAAAACAGCGATCGTCACAAACCCCAAGCAGCTGAACGGTGAATCAGCCCCGATCCACACCAGCGACCCTTGCACCAGATCTCAGCAGACAGCTTAATCCAGACTGTCGAATAATCTGTTTTCACAGTTCTACTGTACAGTGGATCAGGCAGTACCAGAACTAGACACACACTGGGCTAATGAAGCTGGTAGTAAAACCTGGAATGGGTGACAATGCTGTGCAACACGAGTCTGATTTTCATTCCTGTTTAAACTGGCGCAAGTGTGTATCAGTTCTCAGCATGTAGTCACACTGCTCTGAAACAATTTTTATTTAATTATTATTGTACTTTTTTTTTTTTTTATAAATATAAATCTGTTTTGTAACAAAAAACAACCCCCCCCCAAATAAAACAGCTTTGATCAGTCTGCCTTTCCCCTCTGGCAGCAGTCTGTGTGTGTGTGTGCGCGATGTATGCCGAAGTGAGTCTCTTCATTCTTGCTGTTCCAGAGATACCTCTTCAAACAGGCTGAGCAGGTTGCGGGGCTCGAACCCGGGTCTGGGCGGGACGGGCAGGGTAGGCTGGGGGCTCACTGTGCTGGGAGAGGACGAGGAGGTGAGGATCAGGGTGGAAGGGGAGCAGCAGGCATCACTGATTCCACTCACATTGGGGGTGCTGTCTCCACTCCTGAAACGCGATTATAATTATTATTACTGTATCTCATGTATTATGCATTTCTCTGTATCTGAAGTATTATGGATTTTCTTGTTACTACTCTTGTAAAGCTCTTTGTGATGGCGGTCCGTTGTGAAAAGGTGCTATATAAAAATAAAGACAAAGACTACTAAAATAATTATATTATTATGATGATGGTTATTAATATGAAAGCTGTGCCACCTTTTGGAGCTGGAGCTGTGAGGAGAGAGGCGGCGTGGAGTGGAGGTGCTGCCCAGAGACAAGCGCCCTCGCAGAGACGGGGAACAAAAACCACTGTAGAGAGAGAGAGAGAGGCGAGTCATTGTCTGTAGAATTACTAACACACACACACACAGATGCATAGAAAAGACTCCTATTGCAGAGCAGCGTGATCCATTCCAGGTTTTACTACCAGCTCGATCAGCCGACAGTGTTTCTAGGGAACAAGCTCAGGTGTGTCTTATTATTAAACTCCTAGTGAAACTAGGGAATGGATCACACTGCTGTGCAGCAGGAGTCTCATTTCAGACAACCACACACACACACACACACACTCTCTCTTACCCTCGGAGTCTGGTCGGGGAGCAGTCTGGCTGCAGGGCCAGCAGGGAGGGCAGCTGAAAGACCTCGTCCCCAACGCTGTCTGGCTCCAGATCACTGCTGCTGTCCGTCAGGACGGGGGTCCCAGCCCTCGTCAGCGTGACCCAGCGGAGAGGCAGGGGGGCGAGGGCGAGCCAGACCCCACATAGTAGCGACACCAGCCACTGAGAGAGAGGGGGAGGGGAGGGGAGACCGTCAGACCGAAAATAGCGTGTCTGTGTGTATACACTTATTTGTTTAATTAGCAGGTGTCTTTATCCAAGGTGACTCACAGAGACTAGTGTGTGTGTGAGCTATGCATCAGCTGCAGAGTCACTTACAACAACGTCTCACCCCAAAGACAGAGCACAAGGAGGTTCAGTGACTCGCTCAGGGTCACACACAGGGAGTCAGCGACTGAGCCGGAATTTGAACCTCCTGGTATCAAGACCCCCTTTTTTTCTGTGAACACTGAAACCATGAAATGATAAATCGCAAAAAAGTCTACCAGAAGCCAGACAGTAGTGCCAGTAACATTTCACGTTAGAGTCTGAGGCGAAGCACCAGCCGCTGAGAGAGACAGAGAGAGAAGCTGGCAGGAGTACCTGACAGAACGACAGCACGCGGCTCAGCGCTTCTCTCACAGCAAGGGACAGGCTGCGTCTCCAGCGAACACGCCTCAGAGCAGCCAGGGAGCACAACTGGGAGACTGAGGCCCTGCGAGAGGGGTCAGGGTGCAGCATCACCCTCAACACAGACAGGAGCTCCGGGGAGAGACCTGGGAGAGACAGAGAGAGAGACAGGAGAGGGTTAGAAAGGGAGGGGGGGGGAGAGAGGGTGGAGAGTTAGAGAGGGAAGGGAGAGGAGGAGAGAGAGAAGGAGAGAGAGGGTTAAAGGGGGAAGGGAGAGGAGGAGAAAGAGAGGGTCAGGTAGACACACGCACTCACTCACTCATGCACAGACAGACAGACAGGCTCTTGTCTCTTACCGGAGGTGAACTCTGGAGGCAGGTACCCCTGGCGCAGCTGCTGCCAGCCCTCTCCTCCCGTGGGCAGCTCCATGTTGCAGGCAAGCTCCAGGATTGTGAGGCCCAGGCTGAGAGGAGAGAAGAGAAGAGAAAGGTGCTGTCTGCTTATCCTCTACCCCTCTTACAAGACACACATACACACTCCTCTCTTCTCATCCCCTCCCCTCTCACCTGAACACATCGGCGGCCGGTGTGTATACTCCCCTCAGCAGTTCTGGAGCCATGTACCTGGGGTCTCCCTCCTGCCCCTCTCCCCTCGCCCCCTCTCCCAGCTCCAGAACCAGACCAAAGTCCCCCAGCTTGCAGCGCCCGGCCGGGGAGAGGAAGGCGTTGGCGGGCTTCACATCCATGTGCAGGAGCCCGTGCCGGTGGAGATGCCTGAGAGAGAGAGAGAGAGAGAGAGGGGTTTAAAATCCATCCTCTTATTAGATTTAATAACATCCACAGGGCTGGGAATCAGACTCCTATTGCACAGCAGCGTGATCCAGTCCAGGTTTCACTACCAGCATGATCAGCCCCCAGTGTGTCTAGCTAACAAGCTCAGGTGTGTCTTATTATTAAAATCCCAGTGAAACCCGGACTGGATCACACTGGAGTGGAACGGGAGTCTTCTTACTTGACGGGAGTCTGATTATTTTAGTTCTTACCGGAGCGCGCACAGCAGGTCCCAGAGGAAGTCCCAAGCCTGGGCCTCTCCCGCCGGCTCAGCCTGGGCCTCGCAGTGCTGCTGCAGGCTGCCCCGGCACAGCTCTGTCTGGATGTAGAGCCGGCCACGTTCCTCCCAGGCGCGCTGGAAGCCCACGCAGTTGGGGTGGGGTGGCAGCCGCTCGTGTTTGCGGACCTCCTGCAGTTTGCGCTGCCGGTCGCCGTCTCCGCGGAAACGGTCCATCGAGCGCTTCACCGCGTAGCAGCGTCCGTCCTCGCGACTGCGCACCTGAGGGGTGGCGGGGGCAGTTGAAAACAATACAAGGGTGTTTTATAGTCTCAAATATAATTTTAAGGTTAGAAATATATATATATAGGATTACACACACACGAAGTGAAATACAGAGAGGGACACAGATAAAGACGCACACTCCCCCTCTCCCTCCTCCTCCTCCTCCTCCTCACACACACACTCCCCCCCTCACCTTATACACCTCCCCGAAGGAGCCCTTGCCCAGCTTGCACAGGCACTGGAAGCACTGCTGGAAGTACGTCTCCCCTTTGCTCTCATCGTAGTGGCTGGAGGAGAGGGGCTGCTCAGGGGGCTCCCTGAACGACACCCCCCGGGGGCGGGGCTGGCTCCAGGAGCGCTCCCGATTGGGGAAGAGGCGGCTGAGTGGCGGGACCCCCTTGGCGGGGGGGCGAGGAGGGGGCAGGGAGCGGGAGAGGACGGAGTAAGAGTTGGAGCAGGCTGGCTGGCGGCGCTTCTTGAGGGAGAAGCTGCGCTCGGCTTCTTTGAAGAAAGCAGGCACCGGGATGGGGGTGCAGGTCCGCCGCGAATAACTCCCCACTTCTTCGAGCGAAGCCCCGCTTCGGCTTCTTTGACAAAAGCAGGCACCGTGATGGGGGTTGGGGATGTGGGGGGGGGGGGGGGGGGGGGGGGGGGGGGGTTTAACAGTTTTTAACCAGATCCGATTCCGTGGTACAGGCATGGCCATTGGGATGGGTGGTGGCGGGGGGGGGGGTGTAACTACGAGCTTGGGGAAGGGTGGGCATTGGGGTGGAATCTCTCTAGTGTAGAGGAACAGATGTTATGAAATATTCAAATGAATCCTGCAGCTTTGGAGGTAGAGACTGCGGTTTCGTACTGTGTGCGCGCCTGAATTACTAAAAAACAAACACAAATTGATATTCTGCTGTAATGAAGAATGTTCTCGTTTTTTTTTTCCTGAGTTCGGGGGGGGGGGGGGGGGGGGGGGTGACAGGTGACTCTGTAACCCTATTTCCTTCGCGAGTGTCTCGTAGCGGAAAGAAACATTAAAAACGATAAAGAAGGATGACAGTGAATATATTACAGCACGACGCGCTGAAGCCACTTTAGCCGAGAGGGGCAGGGGAGAGTGACGCTGTGAAGTCAATCAGTCAGTCGAGTTACACACTTTTTAAATTCGATGAAAAAAAGAAGTGTTTTAATTTATTAATTACTTATTTTAAAAGGGCTTTTTCTTGCTTGCTGGCAGAAACACACAGCAAGACTTGATTTGGAGGGGGGGGGGGGGGGGGGGACAGGTACAGGGATTAGCAGGACAAAAGTGTCAAAAAAAAAAAAAAAAAAAAACTACAGCAGATCAAACTAGGAACATTGCTACAATACAACACAGTACAGACATGAAGCTCCGAGGAGGTAGCGAGGAAATCTACACACACACGTGAAACTGCTACAGCTACAGTCCGGTGCTGAGTGGGAAGAGATGTCTCTTACTCTGCACAGTGCCCACTAAGAGAGCATACGAAACGGTTTTTGAATGGTGGAGCTGGTGTTGTGCGATGACACGGCTGCGGTCTAGTCGATTCTGAATTGAGCTTGGTTTTCGGTTTGTTTACCCCCCACCCCCACCCCCCACCCGGAGGTTTTTAGGGCGAGTCCCGAGCTGGGGGCAGGGGTTAATTAGGCAGCTGTGAGGTCGTGAGTAACGAGGAGAGAACAGGCTAGCTTCTGCTATCTTCCTGTGTGGGGTGGGGCAGGTCTCCGATGGATCCTGAAGAGAAGGAGAGACAGACCAGAATGGGTTTTTTTTTTGCATATAATAAAGTTTAACAGGATATATTGTAGCTTACAATGGTTTACCATATTTTTGTGAACATACTTTTCCCCAACCTCTCTGTGCTTTACAATGCTTCCCTATGCTTTACCAGACCTCTCTGTGCTTTACAATGCTTACCTGTGCTTTACCAGACCTCTCTGTGCTTTACAATGCTTCCCTGTGCTTTACCAGACCTCTCTGTGCTTTACAATGCTTCCCTGTGCTTTACCAGACCTCTCTGTGCTTTACAATGCTTCCCTATGCTTTACCAGACCTCTGTGCTTTACAATGCTTCCCTATGCTTTACCAGACCTCTCTGTGCTTTACAATGCTTCCCTATGCTTTACCAGACCTCTCTGTGCTTTACAATGCTTCCCTATGCTTTACCAGACCTCTCTGTGCTTTACAATGCTTCCCTATGCTTTACCAGACCTCTCTGTGCTTTACAATGCTTCCCTGTGCTTTACCAGACCTCTCTGTGCTTTACAATGCTTCCCTATGCTTTACCAGACCTCTCTGTGCTTTACAATGCTTCCCTATGCTTTACCAGACCTCTCTGTGCTTTACAATGCTTCCCTATGCTTTACCAGACCTCTCTGTGCTTTACAATGCTTCCCTATGCTTTACCAGACCTCTCTGTGCTTTACAATGCTTCCCTATGCTTTACCAGACCTCTCTGTGCTTTACAATGCTTCCCTATGCTTTACCAGACCTCTCTGTGCTTTACAATGCTTCCCTATGCTTTACCAGACCTCTCTGTGCTTTACAATGCTTCCCTATGCTTTACCAGACCTCTCTGTGCTTTACAATGCTTCCCTATGCTTTACCAGACCTCTCTGTGCTTTACAATGCTTCCCTATGCTTTACCAGACCTCTCTGTGCTTTACAATGCTTCCCTATGCTTTACCAGACCTCTCTGTGCTTTACAATGCTTCCCTATGCTTTACCACCACCTCTCTGTGCTTTACAATGCTTCCCTATGCTTTACCAGACCTCTTCTGTGCTTTACAATGCTTCCCTATGCTTTACCAGACCTCTCTGTGCTTTACAATGCTTCCCTATGCTTTACCAGACCTCTCTGTGCTTTACAATGCTTCCCTATGCTTTACCAGACCTCTCTGTGCTTTACAATGCTTCCCTATGCTTTACCAGACCTCTCTGTGCTTTACAATGCTTCCCTATGCTTGAACGAAATGCGGAGAGACACTAAAATGTTCGAATGTGGGACCGAATGGTCTGGATAGGACCCACGAAATGTTACTGAAGGGATACGAAACTGGTCACGAGAACACGAATGTTACGAAGGATACAAAATGAGACACGAATAATAAATGTGACAAGACACGACCAATGACACCTCATACCCCCAATCAAATTTCTGTGCTTTTACTGTGGAGAAACTTTCATGAGGGTTAGTTTACCATGTTAACTGCACAGCCACAAAGTAGCCCCTATAAAAGCAAGGCAAAGTGCACAGGTAAAGCGTGTCACAAAATAATAATAACAATAACCATAACAATAACAATAACAATAATAAGGTGCGTTTGATCCAACTTCAACACACAACTGTATCAATAACACAAATGTCACCTCTCACTTTCGCGTGGCTTATTCAACAGTATAAATTAATAAAAACGCACTCATTCATTTATTAAAAGTACAACACAGTTGCAGTTTGAAGTCTTGCGGGTTTCAATACGTCGCAATTTGTTGTCATTGTTCGCCAAAAAAGCCTTTCAACGTATTTTTTACAACAATATTTGTCGTTTCGATGTTACGTGTGGCGAAATAACAGATAATGTTACTATTGTTATCGTTGTTATTATCTTACCTGTCGACTCGGCTTGTTAAACTGAAGATTTTAACCGTCTCTTCTCAAGAAAAAAATAAAAATAAATGAAATCTTAAATCTTCTACTGAAGTTTAAACAACACCGCCGCCGGCAAACGTATTAAAAAACACCGACTCTAAAGTTTATCGGTTTCAATGAAACAACAAGGTCCCTTATTTATTGATTTATTTGTTTGTTTGTTTGTTTAGTTTTATTTAAACGTTTATTTTGCCTCAAGTCTGAGCGGGTGACGTGCTCGAGCTCTCTCGCGCGCTCCCGCGTCTCCAGCGGCTCCTCCTCGCGCCAAAAAACGAACTTTTTTTCCCGCCCCTTTAAAAAAAAAAAAAAAAAAAAAAAAAAAAAAAAAAACTTTCACTTTCCATTGACCCAATTGTATTTTTTTTTTCAAACCACGCCTTTAATTTTTTGACGTCACCAGACGCCCCTCCCTTTCGCTCTTAACATTGAACCGTAACGGCTCCTTTTGGCCACGCCCTCCCTAGATCTCTCCCCGCCCACCAGACCGGAGCCACTCCCCCCCCGGTAAACGGCAACTGAAACTCAAACCACGCCCCTAAAGCCGCGGGCCACGCCCCTCTCTTAAAAGGGACAGTGTCTTATTTTTTTTTTTTTTTTTTTTTTTTTACACCAGTAGGGAAAGGCTGCTAGATCTCTGCTGGCTTTATCGCCAAAAGTCACTTTAAAAATAGCCCAGTTGTTTGTTTTAATTGAAAGCAAGCTTATTATTAACATGCATAAAAAAAAAACAATCAAAAGAGCTTTCCTAAGAAAAGATAGCTGGTATAAATTTGATAAAAACTACAAGCCCCAGTATAGCTCACCCACACGCCTCTATAAACAAACTTCCTAAGGAAGGTCTGAAGGGACAAATCAACATTCATGCCAGACCAGCAACCCAAATACTGCGTGATCCCTTTCTTGAAATACTAATACATCCCAAAACAACATTGCAAACATGAAAACAGTTTCAATTTTTTTTTTTTTTTTTTTAAAGGTATACCACTAATCCAATTGCATTATAAACCCGCGGCTCATGAATATTTAAAAAAGCCCAAAAACCCGCGGACACGGCAACTCTGCAGCATCTAGTTGCAAGTTTGCAAAAATAATGTTCCTAAACTAAAAACTATAACCACAACAGATCGAGTAAGAGAGAAAAATAAATAAATAAATAAATAAAAAAAGAAAAAAGTAAGTTTACCATTGGTATCTCGTTTCAATTTTAGGATCTCTCCTGCCTGCAGCCTTTTTTTTTTTTTTTTTTGGTCAGTTGGTTTCCAAAGGGAAGCGGGAGGATAATGACAAGACGCAGTCACGCGTGGGACCCTGGAGACCTCCTGGCTCCCCCGAAAAAAATTAATATAATAATAATAAACAACAATAGACGTCTGCTTTTAGAAAATCCTACAGTAACCTAAAAAAAAAAAAAAAAAAGCACGAATAAAAGAGAAAGAGAGTAAATCTTTTGAGCTCAAGGGGATGAAACAGCTAAGGGATGAATGAAAGATATTTCGGGTGCATTGTGTGGAAATAAGAGGATTTAAAAGTCGAGTTTTTGTTCCCCTTTAGAGAGATAGTAATGGTGGGTTTGCGTGTAAATATAATAATAATATAATAATAATATATTATATTCTTACTTTACCAACGTGGTGAATGACACTGAAAACAAATCTTTTTAAAATAATGACGATTTTTTTCAAGCAATTTTTTGTTTTGCTTTTAAGGGCGATTCTTTGTAAATAAAAAAAAAATCGAACGACAGAAACAACAACGATAGCTTGCTGTATTTGTGTATGTATAATATATATAATATATATTATATATATATAGAGAGATGAGAGATTCATTTCCCTACTATTATTATATATTATTATTATTATTTAGGTTTTTCTAAACGCACCCCGAGATTTTTTTTTTGGGCCTCAAAAAAAGGGCAAGGGACTGTTATCGTGCTGACAATTGCAGACAAAAGTAATGTTTTTAATACTTAAATTTTGCATCTTTTGCAAAGATTGTCTAACTTTGATACTTGTGAAAAACTACAGCAAACACAATTAACATTACGTACGTGCGCACTCCTGATATCTAATGACAGAATTAGCGAAATACTGTCTTATAAAAACATAATATTATAGATGATAACATATAGATCTAAATACTATCTATCTATCTATCTATCATATCTATATATATATATATACTTACACATATAATATATATATATATATATATATATATATATATATATATATATATGTGTGTGTGTGTGTGTATATATATATATATATATCTTATATATATATATATATCAGGACTCATACACAGATAATATAGAGGAATACTGGGTCTGCTGGAATAAATGAGAAACATATACTGCCAGTCTCTCTCTCTCTTTCTCTCTCACTCAATCACAGACACAGTACAACGATGAATTTTGCATAATCACCCCACCTATATAGAATTAACTAACTTTGCTTCATAGAGTCCAGTGAAAGCTGCTGAATAATGTTCCCTTGTTAACATATTGAATTGCACCCCCTCTATCATAGAATGAACTCCCTTGTTAACATTGCTTCATAGAGAACTCCCTCAGCCAGTGAAAGCTGCTGAATAATGTTCCCTTGTTAACATCAGCTTCATAGAGTCCAGTGAATTGCACCCCCTAACATATATAGAATGAACTCCCTCAGCTTCATAGAGTCCAGTGAAAGCTGCTGAATAATGTTCCCTTGTTAACATACTGAATTGCACCCCCTCTATATAGAATGAACTCACTCAGTTTCATAGAGTCCAGTGATCAGACACACACCCGGCACTTGAAAACACATTGGAAGTCCTTCGATCTGAATAATAAACACAGTTTGTAGCCACTGTGTGCAGGACAAGCTGCCTGCTTTCCTTCCTCTCAATCCTCAGCACCTCAACAGGTCCTGGCCTCTGTGCAGTAGGTCTGGATTTCATAGCTGGTGGTGACAGGAAGAGGCTACCATTGCAACCCAGGGCTGGACCCCACAGTGCTGGCCTTGTTAATTACTCAGAGAGACGCCAGGCCTGGTAGACTCTGATAGAGTGTGACTAGACGAGTCTGTAGGGGTGGGGTGAAGGGGTAGATTGTATCCAAGGGTACCTTTTTATAGTATTAGTAATTGCTTTCTAACCTCTCTCTCTCTGTGTCTCTCTCTCCCTCTCTTTGTCATCCTTTCTCTGCCTCCCTCCCAGCTCCGCCATACTCTCTCTCTCTGTCTCTTTGCTCTCTGTCCTCTCTCTCTCTCTCTCTCTCTCTGTCCCTTCTCTTCCCCCCCCCCCCCCCCCCAGGACGTGTTTTTGATGATTCGACGCGACAAGACGACCATTTTCACCGATGCGAAGGAGTCCACGACGGTGTACGAGCTGAAGCGCATCGTCGAGGGGATCCTGAAGAGAGCCCCCGAGGACCAGCGGCTCTACAAGGTAACCAGAGACCTCGAGAGACCCCCACACAGCCTCCACTACCGCAGAGAGCCCCAGAGAGCCCCAACTACCCTCAGAGACCCACACAGAGCCTCCACTACCCCCAGAGACCCCCACAGAGCCTCCACTACCCCCAGAGACCCCCACACAGCCTCCACTACCCCCAGAGACCCCCACACAGCCTCCACTACCCCAGAGAGCCCCAGAGAGCCCCAACTACCCTCAGAGACCCACACAGAGCCTCCACTACCCCCAGAGACCCCCACACAGGCTCCACTACCTCCAGAGACCCCCACACAGCCTCAACTACCCCGGAGAGCCTCTGCACCCCCAGGTGTAGCATTTTGCGTGATCTCGTTTTCTGTTGTGTGATCGGATGCCGAGACGGGCTTGTGGTTTTCGCCCGGGTCGTTCCCAGCACCCCCCCCCAGCCTGCAGTGTTCTGCAATGCAGGGCTGTGAGGAAACCCTGTTCTCACAATACGATGTCACGGTAGATGTGCTGGTCCTAATGACCTACTTGTAATTTATTATTATTATTATTTAATTAATGCATCCAGTCCACTCGTCTGTTGTGGCGTCATCCTCTCCCCTGTGCCGAGAGGGAGTGGGGAGAAATCCTGCCTCTCTCTCTCCCTCACCCTCTCTCCTCTCCCTCTCTGCTCTCCCCAGGTGAGCAGGTTTGGAGAGAGAGAGAGGGAGAGTAGGGAGTAGCTCTCCCCCTCTCTCTCTCTCTCCCTCTCTGTCTACTCCCTCCCCCTCTCTCTCTCTCCCTCTCTCCCCTCTCTCTCTGCAGGATGACCAGTTGCTTGATGACAGTAAGACTCTGGGGGACTGCGGCTTCACCAGCCAGACCGCCAGACCACAGGCTCCGGCCACAGTGGGCTTGGCCTTCAGAATCAACGGTGAGTCTCGGCTGACCAGCACAGCGCTCGTTCTCCTTAGGTCTTGAAAGCTTGTGGTTTTTAAATTCTTATTCCCATCCCTGTAGTAATAATAATAATAATAATAATAATAATAATAATGCTGGTTATCATCATAGGGAAGGGAATCAGACTCCCGCTGCACAGCAGTGTGATCCAGTCCTGCTTTCACTAGGAGTTTAATAATCAGACTCCCGCTGCACAGCAGTGTGATCCAGTCCTGCTTTCACTAGGAGTTTAATAATCAGACTCCCGCTGCACAGCAGTGTGATCCAGTCCTGCTTTCACTAGGAGTTTAATAATCAGACTCCCGCTGCACAGCGGTGTGATCCAGTCCTGCTTTCACTAGGAGTTTAATAATAATGCCCAGCAGTGTGATCCAGTCCTGCTTTAATAATAATAACACACCTGAGCTTGTTAGCTAGACACACTGGGGGCTGATCAAGCTGGTAGTGAAACCTGGACTGGATCACGCTGCTGTGCAATAGGAGTCTATTTCTTGTAGTTCAGCTCTAGTTTTGGGATCTAGTACCTTCATCAGCGTTACTGAAACTAAACTGACTCCAGCAGACCAGTGTTTTAGTGGGTCAGGTTATCACCCAGTCCAGGTTTCACTAGCAGCTTGATCAGCCCCCAGTGTGTCTAGCTAACAAGCTCAGGTGTGTCTTATTAAACTCCTAGTGAAAGCAGGACTGGATCACACTGCTGTGCAGCGGGAGTCTGATTATTAAACTCCTAGTGAAAGCAGGACTGGATCACACCGCTGTGCAGCGGGAGTCTGATTATTAAACTCTCCTAGTGAAAGCAGGACTGGATCACACTGCTGTGCAGCGGGAGTCTGATTATTAAACTCCTAGTGAAAGCAGGACTGGATCACACTGCTGTGCAGCGGGAGTCTGATTATTAAACTCCTAGTGAAAGCAGGACTGGATCACACTGCTGTGCAGCGGGAGTCTGATTATTAAACTCCTAGTGAAAGCAGGACTGGATCACACCGCTGTGCAGCGGGAGTCTGATTATTAAACTCCTAGTGAAAGCAGGACTGGATCACACCGCTGTGCAGCGGGAGTCTGATCCCCATCCCCGCTTGTTCTCTCCCTCCTCCTTTGCAGACGATGCTTTCGAGCCGCTCAGAGTGGACTCGTTCTCCAGCCCTCCAGAGCTCCCAGATGTGATGAAGCCGCAGGATTCTGGGAGCAGCACCAACGAACAGGCCGTGCAGTGAAGGAGGAGAACGAGGGAACGAGAGAGAGAGAGAGAGAGAGAGAGAGAGAGAGAGAGAGAGTGTGTGGGGGCAACACACATCTTGATACCCACCTACAGCCCCTCTCTCCTCACAAACACACAAACACACACACATACTCTCATATGTAATAGTGCACTGATATGAGTCCACAGCAAGTTGTGTGTTAAGGAATTTTTTGTTCTAGGGGTATATATTGTTTTTGTACATTATTTTCGTTTTTTTTTTCTTAATTCTTTATATATATGTAATTTCCCCTCTTCCACCTGCTCGCTTTTAATTTCTTCTTGATGTTTTTTTCTCAAGTTTTCCTAATACTTATACTTCCCTTCTACTTCTTGTCCGAAAAACAAAATAAATTGAATATACTAAATGAAAAAATATATAATTGCGGTAGATAACTGAAATTGGATGTGTCTGTTTCTTATCCTGTGTGTATGTCGAGTGAATCTTGTGATATTTTAGGCAGTTCTATGAAGCTGAGTGAGTTCATTCTATATAGAGGGGGTGTAATTCAATATGTTAACAAGGGAACATTATTCAGCAGCTTTCACTGGACTCTATGAAGCTGAGGGAGTTCATTCTATATAGAGGGGGTGCAATTCAATATGTTAACAAGGGAACATTATTCAGCAGCTTTCACTGGACTCTATGAAGCTGAGGGAGTTCATTCTATATAGAGGGGGTGCAATTCAATATGTTAACAAGGGAACATTATTCAGCAGCTTTCACTGGACTCTATGAAGCTGAGGGAGTTCATTCTATATAGAGGGGGTGCAATTCAATATGTTAACAAGGGAACATTATTCAGCAGCTTTCACTGGACTCTATGAAGCTGAGGGGGTTCATTCTATATAGAGGGGGTGCAATTCAATATGTTAACAAGGGAACATTATTCAGCAGCTTTCACTGGACTCTATGAAGCTGAGGGAGTTCATTCTATATAGAGGGGGTGCAATTCAATATGTTAACAAGGGAACATTATTCAGCAGCTTTCACTGGACTCTATGAAGCTGAGGGAGTTCATTCTATATAGAGGGGGTGCAATTCAATATGTTAACAAGGGAACATTATTCAGCAGCTTTCACTGGACTCTATGAAGCTGAGGGAGTTCATTCTATATAGAGGGGGTGCAATTCAATATGTTAACAAGGGAACATTATTCAGCAGCTTTCACTGGACTCTATGAAGCTGAGGGAGTTCATTCTATATAGAGGGGGTGCAATTCAATATGTTAACAAGGGAACATTATTCAGCAGCTTTCACTGGACTCTATGAAGCTGAGGGAGTTCATTCTATATAGAGGGGGTGCAATTCAATATGTTAACAAGGGAACATTATTCAGCAGCTTTCACTGGACTCTATGAAGCTGAGGGAGTTCATTCTATATAGAGGGGGTGCAATTCAATATGTTAACAAGGGAACATTATTCAGCAGCTTTCACTGGACTCTATGAAGCTGAGGGAGTTCATTCTATATAGAGGGGGTGCAATTCAATATGTTAACAAGGGAACATTATTCAGCAGCTTTCACTGGACTCTATGAAGCTGAGGGAGTTCATTCTATATAGAGGGGGTGCAATTCAATATGTTAACAAGGGAACATTATTCAGCAGCTTTAAATTAAATAATTTAGCGATCAGTTGGAACGGAAACCTGCACAAGCTCTCATGGACCGGTCCTTATTTTTAATTGAACAAGTTAACTTGTTCTTCAGAAAAGGATCGGGGCTGGCCAGAGGGCACGGCGGGTCAGCAGCCAGAGGGCAGCATACACTGAATTCCAGCTGAAAAGCAAGGCGCTGTATAGCGAGTGGGCTGACTGCTCAAAAACATACCGGGACTAGGAAATTAAAAATACATGAAAAATAAATAAATAAATAAATAAATCCATACTGTTTACTTGAAAAGTATGATTGCCCATTTCAGTATCAGACTTGATACGATGGTTAGCCACACACACATTTTTGTATATGTGTGTGTGTGTGTGTGTGTGTGTATGTGTATATATATATATATATATATATATATATATATATATATATATATATGAAATTGCAGTGTACAAAATTGAAGGCATATGAATGAAATGTTTTAAAGGGTTTTTAAAATATGTGAAGTTTAAAAAGTTTTTCATTTGTGGCACGTAATTTTATATGTTGTGTGTGTGTGTGTGTGTGTGTGTGTGTGTGTGTGTGTGTGTGTGTTTATATATATATACACACACTACATAAAAAGGGGGTACAATAAATAGTGTTTTGTAGATGTCTAGTTACATAATTATATTTTGTCAACCGGCAATAAACGTAAATAAAACCGCAACAGATCACTAGAAAGCACAGTTTCGAACAACAAGGGGTTACCTTGGATTTGCAGACAGCTCGGCTGTACCCAATCACAGCACAACACCTCGCTTAACACGCTGCGCAGCTTGACAGACACCGTGCAATACATGCATGCAAGCGTTGCTAAGGGGCTGCGGTCTGCACGGTGATATTAAGTCGGGTAGAAATACTTTTGCGTTTATACATGCGAGTGGTATTTAATATTTTACCGCAATCGGTAAAAAAAAAAAAAAAAAAAAAAACAGCTTTCGTATCTTACAAATAAACACAGACTCGAAGCTTGCTGTGCTGGCCCAGCTGTAGTTCACTTGCAGCCTAAAAACAAAAGACTACAAATCCCAGAACGCTTTGCGTGCGAGCAGGGTGAGGTGGCTCCCCCGCCGCTCTCTGGGAGTTGTAGTCCGTCAGCAGCACTCTCCCCGCCACTGTCTAGAAAAACAAGACCTCGGACTACAAACCCCAGAAGGCACCGCGGAGACCGCCGGTTATATATAGATATACACAAGGCAGCGGAGGGTGGCTGCGTGGAGGTGGGGGGTGAAGCTCGTCACCCTTAGCAACGCGCTCGGAAAAATAAAATAAAATAAAATACAATAAAATAACAGTAAAGATGGCTTCGGCGAAAGCGGCGGGGAGCCACTGCTCTCCCAACCCGGCCGCCGGGGAGTCGCTCACTTGGTGCCTGTC
Source organism: Polyodon spathula (assembly GCF_017654505.1). Lineage (NCBI taxonomy): Eukaryota > Metazoa > Chordata > Actinopteri > Acipenseriformes > Polyodontidae > Polyodon > Polyodon spathula. Next base: position 3,140,182 of record NC_054575.1, read on the forward strand.
TCAGCTGGGGAAAGCGGCCAGGTCTGAAGCCGGCGGCGGCGGCGGAGCGGCGGCGGCGGGCGGGGGCGGCGGAGCGGCGGATCCACCGCCGCCGCCGCCGCCTCCTCTCTCGAGCCTGACGCAGGCGCTCGTCGCCATCCGCACGCGGCACATCAAAGCCCGCGGCGGGATCGCGCGGTACCGGGCGCGAGGGGGGCTCCGCCCCTTGCTCGCGCTCATCGCTCGCGCTCAGCGCGCCAAGAAGACTCTCGACCTGAGTCTCAGCATCCTGGGAAACTGCTGCACGGAGGCGGAGACGCGGGCGGAGGTAGCGCCGCAAAACTGAAACGATACGCCGTTAAAAGCTTAAACACCAACCGGGGGGGCTGCTTCCGTGTCTCTCATCTCTCTCTCTCTCTCTCTCTCTCTCTCTCTCTCTCTCTCTCTCTCTCGTTTTAAAGGTGCGGAGGCTCGGAGGGATCCCCTCTCTCGGTGAGTTCAGTTGTTGTTGTTTGAGGAATGGTACGGGGGGGGGGGATGGAAAGAGCAGAATACAAGATAGCAGCATAATACATGAAATAGTGCATTAAATACAGTGGAAAGAGCAGAATACAGGATAGCAGCATAATACATGAAACAGTGCATTAAATACAGTGGAAAGAGCAGAATACAGGATAGCAGCATAATACATGAAATAGTGCATTAAATACAGTGGAAAGAGCAGAATACAGGATAGCAGCATAATACATGAAATAGTGCATTAAATACAGTGGAAAGAGCAGAATACAGGATAGCAGCAGAATACATGAAATAGTGCATTAAATACAGTGGAAAGAGCAGAATACAGGATAGCAGCATAATACATGAAATAGTGCATTAAATACAGTGGAAAGAGCAGAATACAGGATAGCAGCAGAATACATGAAATAGTGCATTAAATACAGTGGAAAGAGCAGAATACAGGATAGCAGCAGAATACATGAAATAGTGCATTAAATACAGTGGAAAGAGCAGAATACAAGATAGCAGCAGAATACATGAAATAGTGCATTAAATACAGTGGAAAGAGCAGAATACAGGATAGCAGCAGAATACATGAAATAGTGCATTAAATACAGTGGAAAGAGCAGAATACAGGATAGCAGCATAATACATGAAATAGTGCATTAAATACAGTGGAAAGAGCAGAATACAGGATAGCAGCAGAATACATGAAATAGTGCATTAAATACAGTGGAAAGAGCAGAATACAGGATAGCAGCAGAATACATGAAATAGTGCATTAAATACAGTGGAAAGAGCAGAATACATGAAATAGTGCATTAAATACAGCAGTGTGATCCAGTCCTGCTTTCACTAGGAGTTTAATAATAAGACTCCCGCTGCACAGCAGTGTGATCCAGTCCTGCTTTCACTAGGAGTTTAATAATCAGACACACCTGAGCTTGTTAGCTAGACACACTGGGGGCTGATCAAGCTGGTAGTGAAACCTGGACTGGATCACGCTGCTGTGCAATGGGAGTCTAGTTTCCGAGCCGGGGGCTGACCTCGCTGCTGTGTTCCAGTGTCTGTGATGAAGGTGGTCGGTGTGGAGAGTGTCCAGAACAGGGTGGCTCGAGCCCTGGGGAACCTGGCCATCGACCCGGAGAACTCGGCTCTGATCCACGAGATGGGTAAGAAACACACAACCCAGTCTCCTGTACACCACTATACCCCCTCTCTTGCCCTCTCTTTTCTGCCCTCGTTCTCCTCTCTGCTCTCCCTCCTCTGTCCCCTCTTTTCTGTCCCCTCTTTCGTTTCACATTATGATTCTTTTCCAAAGTGTTTCTAAAATGACTAACCCTCTCTCTGCCTCTCTCCTCTCCCCTCTCTCCCCTCCCTCTCCCCTCTCTCCTCTCTCCTCATCTGCTCTCCCTCCTCATCTCTCCCCCTCTCATCCTCTCCCTCTTACCCTCTCTCCCTTCTCTTCTACCCTCTCTCTCCTCTCCCCCTCTTTTCTCTCCCCTCTCTCGTTTCACATTACGATTATCCAAAGTGTTTCTAAAATGACTAACCCTCTCGCTGCCTCTCTGTCCTTCCCGCTCCCCTCTCTCCCTAGGCGCTATTCCTCCCCTCCTCAGCACACTCTCCTCCTCCCAGGACCCCGAATGCCTGCACTCTGTCCTCAGGGCTGTCCGAAACCTGAGCGATACTCCTCGCCACCGCCTCTTCCTCCTCTCCCGGGGGGCCCTCCCCCTCCTCCTCTCTCTCTGCACCCCGGAGACCCCTCCAAACACTGCCCAGGCCTCCCTCCGCGCCCTGGCCGAGCTCACCAGGGGCTGCTCCGCTGAGTGTGCCCAGGAGCTCTCCCGAAACTCGGCCTTGGCCAAACTTGGGGCCCTGGCATTGTCCCCAGAGCTGGGCTCTGGGGTGGGGGAGTGGAGCCTCAGGGTGCTCTGCAACGCCTGCCTGCAGGGGAGCCTGAGGCCCTCTGTGGGTTCGGCTGGGGTGGTACCCCGAATCGTGGAGGGGATCAGAAAAGGGGACCCTGGGAAATCGGCCCACTTGGTCCGGGCCCTTTGTCTATGCTGCAGGGAAGCTGTGAATCGAAACAAAGTTCGGGAGGCCGGGGGGCTAGAGCTGTTGGTCAGCCTGCTCTCCCAGTCCACTTTCCAGTCCCATTCCCAGTACAGACTGGTGCTCTTCGCTTTCCTGGACTTCATCTACGACGACTCTGCCCTCGAGGCTCTCCAGGGGGCGGGGCTGGTCCCACTGTTGATCTCCCGATTGGTGGAGCTGGCCCAGTGGGCGGGGCTCGACGCGGGCCCTGGGGAGGCCAAGGGGGCGGAGCCTGAGGAGACAGAAGGGGAGGAGTCTGGGCTGCTGTACACGCCCTCTTTCGATTTCCCGTTGGAAAGGGCGGCCATGAGAGACCGAGCCTCAGAAAGTCAAGGCTCTTCCAGCTTCCTCAGCCTCAGGTTATTATTATTATTATTACTTTCACTGGACTCTATGAAGCTGAGGGAGTTCATTCTATATAGAGGGGGTGCAATTCAATATGTTAACAAGGGAACATTGTTCAGCAGCTTTCACTGGACTCTATGAAGCTGAGGGAGTTCATTCTATATAGAGGGGGTGCAATTCAATATGTTAACAAGGGAACATTATTCAGCAGCTTTCACTGGACTCTATGAAGCTGAGGGAGTTCATTCTATATAGAGGGGGTGCAATTCAATATGTTAACAAGGGAACATTATTCAGCAGCTTTCACTGGACTCTATGAAGCTGAGGGAGTTCATTCTATATAGAGGGGGTGCAATTCAATATGTTAACAAGGGAACATTATTCAGCAGCTTTCACTGGACTCTATGAAGCTGAGGGAGTTCATTCTATATAGAGGGGGTGCAATTCAATATGTTAACAAGGGAACATTATTCAGCAGCTTTCACTGCACTCTATGAAGCTGAGGGAGTTCATTCTATATAGAGGGGGTGCAATTCAATGGCAAAAGTTTCCGCTAGAAGTCTTTCTCAGTGTCTTCAGTGTCAACTCAATGATTTCTAATGGAAACATCTCTCCATTGAAATTTTTCTCCTGTTCTGTCCCACCAGGACCTGGCTGATCTCTGAAGGCTACATCGCCAGTCCAGGGGAGCTGTCGCCACAGTGGTCTCCAGTTGGGGGCGCTCTAGACTTGGATTGCCTGGAGGGAGGAGGAGGAGGAGAGGGGGTTGGGGAGCGCTCAGCCCGTTCCCTAAGCCCCATTCTGGGAGCCCAAAATCCTGATCAAAGCCACTCCCCTAATCCCGACACGAACACTGCACAGGAATCTCAGAGACGCAGGGAGTCGGAAGTGACAGAATTCCCGTCCCTGGGAAGACGAGGGGACACGGAGATGGACAGCCGGGGGTCAGAGGACAGGGCGGGGACGATTGGGGGGACGTCCCACCAAGTGGGGACAAGGGACAGGCCCTCCCTCGGTGTCCCAGAGGATGTGGACAGTGCCTTAAAAAACAGGAGGAGAAGGGGGAGGAGGAAGAGGGAGGGAGCAGATCTGGCGGAATTGAACCCGATTTCGTACGCAGGTTCTGGGTTTGCGAACGGTCCGGGCTGGGGTCCGGAGAAAGCCCAGGAGAGGTCCGGAGCCGGTCTGAATGCCCCCCTCTTGTTCGTGGCTTGTAATAACCCGGGCTCCCTGGAGACAGCCACGCCAGCCCCAGCCGGGACAGCGTCAGCGAGCTCCGGAGAGCCGGGTTCGAGTTCCAGGAAAGGCAGCGAAACCCTTTTCAAAACGAACCTTGTTAAAGAAGTTAAGAAGGACGACGATGTTGAAAAGTTTAACGGTTCCAAACCTCCAACCACCGACCAGCCGCCATCCTCGTCCGGTGTCCACCCCGTCCAAAAAGCGGCAGCCGGGACCCCCGCCGCGTCCCGTGAAAGACGGGACAGCCCGTCTCTTCGCTCGCTCAACGGGAGAGCCACCGCAGTCTCTCGCAGCCCTGACCTCGAAGCGGTCTGTCTGACCTCTGGTCTCGACTTCTTCCAGCCCCCCTCCAAGCGCCTCTCTGGGAACCCCGATACCCTTAAACCCTCCTTTTCCTCTCCCCGTCCTAAAACGGGACCCGACTTCTCCCCCTCCTTCCCCCTTCACCCCTCGGATAGCAGGCTCCCAGATTTGGGAATCGCCGCCAGTCCTAGAGGCGGCAGCAGCAGGCAAAAATTATGCAACCGTTACAATGCCTTGGTCCCGAGCGACTCGACGGGCGCAGAACGGGGGGCTGGCAGTGGCCAGCGCACCCCAAACTCCTCCGAAGACCAGAGACCCCAGCCCCCCGTCCTGCAAACCCCACAAGGCCGGCTCTCGCACCCCGAACCCTGGGGTCCGGACACGCCCATACTCCTCCTCCTGTCTCGTTTCTCCCAGTCCCTGGACCCCAGCCCTGTGCTGGTCACCCCCCTGGTTCTAGGGGGGCTCCTGAATTACCTCACCCTGTCGCCCGACCCCTCCCCACGTTGCTTTCGGCTCTTGGGGCGCCTGACCTGCAACCCCAACTGCCTGGAAGCCCTGGTCAGGATTTTTGGGGTGAGCCTCATCAGGACCCGGCTGGTTTTGGGGGTCCAGCCCTGGGAGAGAGGAGGAGGAGGAGGAGGAGGAGGGGAGGAAGGGAGGAGGAGGAGCAGGAGGAGGAGGAGAGAGGTGGAAGAGCGAGTCAGAGAGCTAGGTAAGGCTGCTGTTTCAGCTACTCCAGTGAGACAGCCACACGCACACGCACACGCACACACACAATGAGACTGAGACAGCCACACACACACAATGAGACTGAGACAGCCACACACACACACCATCTCTTTGTATGCATTACAGTGTTTGATCTCCCTCTCTCTCTCTATCCCAGGGATAGCTCTGCTTCGTAACCTGCGTGTGCAGTCCGAGTGTCCCTTCGGGATCGGAGCCCTCAGTCACATGCTGCTGTCGGGATCCGAGTGCGAGAGAGTGGCCTGTGCAGTCGCCCTGCCCTTTCTGTGCAGGTGAGCCACTCTCCCAGCACTGCTGCTACCTCTCTCTGTCTGACTGGGATGGGAATCAGACTCCTGTTGCACAGCAGTGTGATCCAGTCCAGGTTTCACTAGCAGCTTGATCAGCCCCCAGTGTGTCTAGCTAACAAGCTCAGGTGTGTCTGACTATTAAACTCCTAGTGAAAGCAGGACTGGATCACACTGCTGTGCAGCGGGAGTCTGATTATTAAACTCCTAGTGAAAGCAGGACTGGATCACACCGCTGTGCAGCGGGAGTCTGATTATTAAACTCCTAGTGAAAGCAGGACTGGATCACACTGCTGTGCAGCGGGAGTCTGATTATTAAACTCCTAGTGAAAGCAGGACTGGATCACACTGCTGTGCAGCGGGAGTCTGATTCCCATCCCTGATCCGTGTCTCTACATTTCTCTTGGTGAATGTAATGGTTCTGATTCAATTGCTCCAGACAGCTGTTTAATTTCTCTCTCTTCCTCTACTCTCCCCCTCTCCCTGTCATATTTCCATCCCTCCCCCTTCTCTCTATCTCCCCTCTCCCTCTCTCTCTTTCCCTCTCCATCCTCTCTTTCTCTCTCCTCTCCCTCCTCCCCTCGCTCTCCTCTTTCTCTTTCCCTCCCCCCTCTCTCCCCCTTCTCTCTCCCCTCTCTTCCTCTCCCCTCCTCCCTCTCTCTCTCTCTCTCTCTCTCTCTCTGAGAGAGAGGAATCAGTCCTCCGCTTAGTAAGGAGACGTTCGATGATTACCAAACTAGTGCCCCAGAGTTTGACCGGAATCTGTGGGAGTGGTTTGTCCTGTTTCGGTACCCCGGCAGGGGGACTAAATCCTCGGGGTCGTGGGGGGGACTTGCGGGTGTAGGGGTGGGACTCCCCTCCCCTGGAGCCCCCAAACACCCCGACCTCCTCGCACAACCTTGTCCTGCTCACAGACTCTGTCGCTACTCTACTGAGACGCCCAGACGAAATGGAAGAGGAGAGAGGAGAGGAAGGAGAAAGGGAGGTGGGACGAGAAGGGGGGGGCGCTCCCGAACCCCTGCCCCCCACTCCCTCCTCCGAAATCACGCCCCCTCCTGGTAAAAAGCCCTGCACTTCGCCCGAGGCAGAACCCCAACCTCCCTGCCTTTACTCGCAAGCCCCAGTCGACCTGGCTTTCCTATTGGACGACGGGGTGAGGGTGCCGGCCAATCGGGAAGCAGTCTCCGCCGGCTCGGAATTTTTCCGGGCGCTGTTGTCGGGCGGGTTTGCCGAAGCCAGGGACCTGGAATCTGGGGATCCCATCCCCATCCGGGAGGTCTCCCTTCAATCCTTCACCCCTGTCATGCATTACCTCCACGGCTGCTGCAGCGATAAGGGGGGCGCCGAGAGGGGGGGCTGCCCCCAGATGAGAGCGCTGGGAGCCCCTCTGACCGCCCAGCCTTTCGAGTGCACCCCTCTGGCCCACGCCATGACCGGGGCAAGCCGGTTCCTTCTCCCTGACTTTCAGGCTCTCCTGGAAGGGATGCTGGATCTGGGGAGTAGGTCGGGCGATGATCGTAGCGATCGCTGCCTCGGGGCCGTCTCTGTGGGTTTGGGGGTGCTCCCCTCCCTCTACAGGTTCTCCCGGATGCATCACTACCCCGCTTTGGGGCGCAGGTGCCTGCGGTTCCTGTTTTTGGGGTCCCCCTCGCTCGGGGAGGCTGGGTCCTGCCTGGCTGAGCTCTACAGGGAGTGCGACGCTCCTGCAAGGCTGAACCAGGAGATTGAGGAGCTGGTGAGAGAGGCGCTGAGGTGACAGGCAGGCAGGCAGCATAGGAACTGCACACACACACACGAAGACAGACAGACAGACAGATATTTTGTAAGGAAAACCAAAACTCTTACGAAAAGTTTTGCATCCCTTAGAATTTAAGGATTGGGACATTAGAAAAAAAAATATATATATATATATATATATGTATATATAAAACATGAACATAATTTAGATATATTATTTAATGTCATGTAATCGCAGTATCTCTGGAAAATTACAAAGCGCTGGTGTTAACAAGGGAACATTATGCAGCAGCTTTCACTGGACTCTATGAAGCTGAGGGAGTTCATTCTATATAGAGGGGTGCAATTCAATATGTTAACAAGGGAACATTATTCAGCAGCTTTCACTGGACTCTATGAAGCTGAGGGAGTTCATTCTATATAGAGGGGGTGCAATTCAATATGTTAACAAGGGAACATTATTCAGCAGCTTTCACTGGACTCTATGAAGCTGAGGGAGTTCATTCTATATAGAGGGGGTGCAATTCAATATGTTAACAAGGGAACATTATTCAGCAGCTTTCACTGGACTCAATGAAGCTGAGGGAGTTCATTCTATATAGAGGGGGTGCAATTCAATATGTTAACAAGGGAACATTATTCAGCAGCTTTCACTGGACTCTATGAAGCGGAGTTCATTCTATATAGAGGGGGAGGATGCAGAACTTCTATGGCCAGAGCTGTTTGTATATAAATATATAATGTATTCATACTGAAAATATGTACATATTAGAAGTACCATGAGGTGTTGGGTACACTGTTAGAAGGTAAATATAATTTAGAGAGAAACGTCTCCCATGTTAAATTGAACAACCACTGAAAATAAAAACAGTGTCTACCCAAACTCAACATTTGCTGTGTCTTTAATCATCGCTGTCTGAAAAAAAAACATACACTGGCAATCCCATTACAATAGCAAGCTTGGATCAGAGGTGAGAGAACGGATTTTAAAGATGGTCAGCGCTCCTTTAAAGGGAGGGGCCGGTGATCCTGTTAATAAAGCTAATAAGAGGTGAGAGAATGGATTTTAAAGATGGTCAGCGCTCCTTTAAAGGGAGGGGCCGGTGATCCTGTTAATAAAGCTAATAAGAGGTGAGAGAATGGATTTTAAAGATGGTCAGCGCTCCTTTAAAGGGAGGGGCCAGTGATCCTGTTAATAAAGCTAATAAGAGGTGAGAGAATGGATTTTAAAGATGGTCAGCGCTCCTTTAAAGGGAGGGGCCGGTGATCCTGTTAATAAAGCTAATAAGAGGTGAGAGAATGGATTTTAAAGATGGTCAGCGCTCCTTTAAAGGGAGGGGTCAGTGATCATGTTAATAAAGCTAATAAGAGGTGAGAGAATGGATTTTAAAGATGGTCAGCGCTCCTGTAAAGGGAGGGGCCAGTGATCCTGTTAATAAAGCTAATAAGAGGTGAGAGAATGGATTTTAAAGATGGTCAGCGCTCCTGTAAAGGGAGGGGCCGGTGATCCTGTTAATAAAGCTAATAAGAGGTGAGAGAATGGATTTTAAAGATGGTCAGCGCTCCTGTAAAGGGAGGGGTCAGTGATCCTGTTAATAAAGCTAATAAGAGGTGAGAGAATGGATTTTAAAGATGGTCAGCGCTCCTTTAAAGGGAGGGGCCAGTGATCCTGTTAATAAAGCTAATAAGAGGTGAGAGAATGGATTTTAAAGATGGTCAGCGCTCCTTTAAAGGGAGGGGCCAGTGATCCTGTTAATAAAGCTAATAAGAGGTGAGAGAATGGATTTTAAAGATGGTCAGCGCTCCTGTAAAGGGAGGGGTCAGTGATCCTGTTAATAAAGCTAATAAGAGGTGAGAGAATGGATTTTAAAGATGGTCAGCGCTCCTGTAAAGGGAGGGGCCAGTGATCCTGTTAATAAAGCTAATAAGAGGTGAGAGAATGGATTTTAAAGATGGTCAGCGCTCCTTTAAAGGGAGGGGCCAGTGATCCTGTTAATAAAGCTAATAAGAGGTGAGAGAATGGATTTTAAAGAAGTTGATTTTTTCCATTCAGAGCTGGAAAAAGGACTTGCAGTCTTTAATGTTCTCTTATAATTGATTTTGTAATTAGTTATTCATGTTTGTGTTCCTAGAGACGCACACACAGATGCACATAGACGAACGCACACAGTGAGTGTGTATGTGTGTGTATGTATATATATATACTATATTATATATATATATATATAAAAGCATGCTTCTTTATTCTTTATTTTAAATGACACAAATGGTAGTTCTTTAATGCAATAGATAGAAATGATGAAATCTCCCTTACAGACTGTTTTGTTGGGGACATTTTTTGTCACTAAAATATCTTGGAAAGAAAGAGAGAAAGACTATTTGGTGGAAAATGTGTAGAAGCAAGCTGCAATATAATTAAAGTTTTCATAAAGTTTCTATAAAAATAAATATAGAAAATAAAGTTTCTATCTGTCCAGCACCTTAGGGGACCTTATCAATGAATATATATATATATAGATATATATATACTATTTTATATTATATGCTATTACTTTGATAGTCAGATTTTTTATTCATGTTTTATTTTATTTCACTGCTACTGTGTGTATTTTAAAACATTAAACTTAATAATAATAATAATAGTTTACTATTTCTAGCCCTTTCCCTCCCCTGCTAGACTCTGCTGCCCTCTAGCGAATCTAAAAAATATATCATGTTTGTTCTGAAAACCATTTCTTTCTGCTGTATTTCCTTTGTCCACCAGGGGGCGAAATAATAAAAGCAATAATAAGAATAAGAATAATACAAAACAAGCTTTTTGGTAAAGTTTCAAGATTTTTATTTTTTATTGACAGCCTTAAAAGCGGACACAAGTTTGAGAAACATTTAAAAATTATAAATTTAAAAAACGGATGAGTAAACATAATTTGAAATATAGGTGGTAAGATGTATACTCTAGCCCTGCATTAGAATTACCCTTTGGACAAAAAAAAAAAAAACATTAAATATGATCAAGACTGAAATTGGACTTAAAAACTACAGCTCCCAGCATGCCTCCACACTTGAAGCAACTGCAGAGGGATGATGGGAGCTGTAGTTCTGAAGAAGTGTCGTTAGCAAATAACCCCGACTGAAATTGGACTGAAAAACTACAGCTCCCAAGCATGCTTCTTTATTCTAGAAAGTACACTGAGACAAAAAAAAAAAATAGATGGTTTCAAAATTTTTTATTAAAAACGAGAGTTATTCAGATAGAGCTGCTCTGCTGGACTCAGTTTAGTTTCAGTAACACTGTTGAAGGCACTAGAGCCCCAAACTAGAGCTGCTCTGCTGGACTCAGTTTAGTTTCAATAACGCTGATGAAGACACTAGAGCCCCAAACTAGAGCTGCTCTGCTGGACTCAGTTTAGTTTCAGTAACACTGTTGAAGGCACTAGAGCCCCAAACTAGAGCTGGGGGGACAGTTCGAGAGGGGGGTACAGTCCTGTTTTTTGGGGTCTCGTGATCACATCAAGCCCTAACACTTTACAGAAAGACACACGACAATAAAACAAAAAAAAATATGTTGCTCTTGTCCGAGATTGATATTTATTACAGTGAATGAAGTTGACAGCCATGCTTGTAGTTTGCACGGATGAGAGATTAAAAAGCACGTAAAAAAACACAAATAAACAGCTGTTATGGCGCGCCAGTACTCCTCCCCTTCCTGTCCCCCCCCCCCCCCCCCCCCCCCCCCCCCCCCCCCCCCCCCCCCCCCCCCATTCCCCCCCCCCATGGTCTCCTCTCTCCACACTGCCTGTCTATAGGAAAGAGATCTCTTCCTGTCACTTCCCCCCCCCCCCCCCCCCCCCCCCCCCTTTGTAAAGATAGATTCTGGGAGTTTTTTGGGGCGTCTTTTTGTAATTAAAAAAAATAAGAATTGTAATTCAGCAGTGATTGAAATGTCTCTTGTGCACGGTTGAGAGATATACAAAGTAAAGACAACACATTATTAAAAAAAAAAAACATCAATTAAAAAAACACAATATATATAAAGATGTTATTGCTCGCACAGTAGAAAAACAAAACAAAAAATAAAAAATTTGGATCGCCAGTTGGTTGTGGAAATCAGCCTGCCGGGACGACAAAAGAGAGAGAGAGAGAGGGAGAGGGAGAGAGAGAGAGGAGGGGGGAGGAGAGAGAGGGAGAGAGGAGAGGGAAAGAGGAGAGAGAAAGAGAGGGAAAGGGAGAGACAGGAGGGGAGGAGAGAGAGAAAATGGTCAGCTTAATGTATTGTTCTCGTTCTATTCATATCAGGAATTTAACTGCACGTTCCGAGTGACTCTGGGTTCTGTCGCTCCTCCACTAATTGAGTTTCTGATCATTTAAAAAAATTCGCCTTTCACCCGGCTTTGAGAAGCTTGCCTGGAGAACGTTAACAGCCGGGCGCTGACCAGGCCTTCTGTGTGAGCAAGGTGAATCTCTAAGGGTTACACATGTTGCCCAGACCAAACCAACTATCCTACATCTTTAGCATACCTCTGTATCCGTTGCCCAGGAAACCGTTTAGTCCATATTTTCCTTCTTTGCCTCCTAAACCCCCCCCCAAAAAAACCCAAAGGAAATAAAATTAAACTTTAAAACAGACAAGAGAACTCAACACTGCAGAGCTGTATAGAGGTCTATAGGAAAGAGATCTCCACTCTCAACATTGCAGAGCTGTATAGAGGTCTATAGGAAAGAGAGCTCCACTCTCAACACTGCAGAGCTGTATAGAGGTCTATAGGAAAGAGATCTCCACTCTCAACACTGCAGAGCTGTATAGAGGTCTATAGGAAAGAGATCTCCACTCTCAACACTGCAGAGCTGTATAGAGGTCTATAGGAAAGAGATCTCCACTCTCAACACTGCAGAGCTGTATAGAGGTCTATAGGAAAGAGATCTCCACTCTCAACACTGCAGAGCTGTATAGAGGTCTATAGGAAAGAGATCTCCACTCTCAACACTGCAGAGCTGTATAGAGGTCTATAGGAAAGAGATCTCCACTCTCAACACTGCAGAGCTGTATAGAGGTCTATAGGAAAGAGATCTCCACTCTCAACACTGCAGAGCTGTATAGAGGTCTCTTGTTTTCTAAGTTCATGGCAGGGCAGGTTCTCTGACAGAGGTCATATTTTCTAAATAAAATGATTATATATTTATATATAAGATTTAGTGACTCACCGTAGGGGCCTTGAACCTGGGGGGCTCCCAGCTGCCCATTATAGCCTGAAACACGGCAAGCACACATTAACAACACACAGCAACACACGGCAACACACGCGGGCAGTTTTCTGTAGCGCACACACGCTTATCTCCCCTTTTTGAAAGTTGTGAATTAAGTCTGTGAGAGAATGTCCACTGTCTGTCTGTCTGAGTCTGTCTGTCTGTGTCTCTCTGTGTCTGTCTGTCTAGTCCCCAATTCTCTGTTTTTATTAAGCAGAGCAAGGTAACTAAAAGCATTTTTCTACAAAGCTGAAAATCCACACTCAAAGGCAACAGCCAAGATTTTAGCCAAGATTTTCCAATCTTTCCTTATAACAGACACCGGTCTCCCAAACCCCATTCTGCATTGTCTGAGGAGGAATTCAAATTCCTCATTCATAACTATTACACAACGAATAATGCTATACTGTGAAATACTAAAAATAAACGTAAAGAATTCCACGACAAACATTTAGACTAGAAGCCTTTCTCAGTGTCTTCGGTGTTAGTCATTGAATTGACACTGAAGACGCTGAGAAAGACTTCTAGTGGAAACGTTTTGCCTTTGAATTGACACTGAAGACGCTGAGAAAGACTTCTAGTGGAAACGTTTGCTGTTGAATTTTGAGAAAGTTGAGGAAAAGTTTGCTAAAATCTTGCTCGTTCTGTTTTTGAGTTCATCATCGGTGAATGGGGCATGTGTAGGGTTAGCTGGCTGGCAGTGGTTTGGCAAGCTTAGCATTGCACCCCAATGTTTTTGCCTCTAAAAGCCACTCTTCTCTTCAAAATTCCAGAGTTATATTAAACGCTGTGTGCACTTTCTCTTCTCACTGTCTCTTTCTCCTCCTCATCCTCTTCTCTCTACATCACTCCTCTCTCCCCATCTCTCCTCTCCCCATCTCACACCCTCTCAACCCCTCATCCCCCTTCTCTGTCCTCCTCTCCCACTCTCTCCTCATCTGACACCCTCTCTCCTCTCCCTTTCCCCTCTCTCTCCTCCTCCCTCCCATCTCTTTCCACTCTCTCTCCTTCCCCTCCTCTCTCTCCTCATCTCACACCCTCTCCTCCCCTCCCTCCTTCTCTCCCCTCACACCCTCTCCTCCCCCTCTTCTCTTTCTCTCTCCCCTCTCACTGTCTCTCATACCTTTCTTGCATGTTTTTTTCGGTCCTTTGTTTTGTCCCTTGTATTGGGGATTGTATTGTGCATTCAGCTGTGCATTCAATTGCGCATTCAGCAGGGGGTGGTTATACAGCGATTTTGCCTGCTCCTCTAACTTCGCCTGCAGCTGCAGCTGGGATTGGGAATGGGAGTCTGGACTGGGAATACTGGTGCCGTCACTGCCAAGGTCTGCTGGGAGGGAGGGGTCACTGGTTTTGGGACCTGATAAGATGGGGAGGGGGAGGATTAAAGAAGCAGGGAGCAAGAATTGAGGGTTTGGGATCGGGGGGGGGGGGGTTCGCGATTCGGGATGTGGTCAGACAAAACAAAAAACAAAATCTGAATTAATATCAGCAACTAATGATATGTGTTTGTGTAAATACAATGTAATTCAATACAGTCTAGTCTAGTGATCTCAAACTGCAGTTCCAGTGTAATTCAATACAGTCTAGTCTAGTGATCTCAAACTGCAGTTCCAATGCAATTACAATACAGTCTAGTCTAGTGATCTCAAACTGCAGTTCCAGTGTAATTCAATACAGTCTAGTCTAGCGATCTCAAACTGCAGTTCCAATGCGATTCAATACAGTCTAGTCTAGTGATCTCAAACTGCAGTTCCAGTGTAATTCAATACAGTCTAGTCTAGTGATCTCAAACTGCAGTTCCAATGCGATTCAATACAGTCTAGTCTAGTGATCTCAAACTGCAGTTCCAATGCAATTCAATACAGTCTAGTCTAGTGATCTCAAACTGCAGTTCCAATGCAATTCAATACAGTCTAGTCTAGTGATCTCAAACTGCAGTTACAATGCAATTCAATACAGTCTAGTCTAGTGATCTCAAACTGCAGTTACAATGTAATTCAATACAGTCTAGTCTAGTGATCTCAAACTGCAGTTACAATGCAATTCAATACAGTCTAGTCTAGTGATCTCAAACTGCAGTTCCAATGCAATTCAATACAGTCTAGTCTAGTGATCTCAAACTGCAGTTCCAATGCAATTCAATACAGTCTAGTCTAGTGATCTCAAACTGCAGTTCCAATGCAATTCAATACAGTCTAGTCTAGTGATCTCAAACTGCAGTTCCAATGCGATTCAATACAGTCTAGTCTAGTGATCTCAAACTGCAGTTCCAATGCGATTCAATACAGTCTAGTCTAGTGATCTCAAACTGCAGTTCCAATGCAATTCAATACAGTCTAGTCTAGTGATCTCAAACTGCAGTTCCAATGCAATTCAATACAGTCTAGTCTAGTGATCTCAAACTGCAGTTCCAATGCAATTCAATACAGTCTAGTCTAGTGATCTCAAACTGCAGTTCCAGTGTAATTCTCATATCTATTTATTTATCCTTCTTTCTTTTGCTTTCATTCTTGCCTGCTGGTTCTGTGTCACCATTCATGTAGCCCATGCCTCCATAGCCTGAGGGAGAGATGGAGAGAGGAAAGGAGAGAGGGACAGATGGAGAGAGGAAAGGAGAGAGGGAGAGACACAAGTTTGTTCAGTCATCTTACAGTGAATATATTTTCGATCAAGCTCCATTGATATGAATGCAAGTCACAATAAACCTTTCACCCCATTCCTCTCCCCTCCACTCCTTTCCCCTCTCCCCCTCTCCTCTCTCCCCCTTCTCTCCCCTCACCGTATTTTTCTGATGATTTCTCCTCCCCCCCTTCATAGGGCTGGACTCCCCCATAGGGGCCTGTGGGAGACAGAGTGCAGCTTTAATACAGGCAGGCAGGGGAAGCTGGGCTGGTTTAATACAGGCAGGCAGGGGAAGCTGGGCTGGTTTAATACAGGCTGGCAGGGGAAGCTGGGCTGGTTTAATACAGGCTGGGCTGGTTTAATACAGGCAGGCAGGGGAAGCTGGGCTGGTTTAATACAGGCAGGCAGGGGAAGCTGGGCTGGTTTAATACAGGCAGGCAGGGGAAGCTGGGCTGGTTTAATACAGGCAGGCAGGGGAAGCTGGGCTGGTTTAATACAGGCAGGCAGGGGAAGCTGGGCTGGTTTAATACAGGCAGGCAGGGGAAGCTGGGCTGGTTTAATACAGGCTGGGCTGGTTTAATACAGGCAGGCAGGGGAAGCTGGGCTGGTTTAATACAGGCAGGCAGGGGAAGCTGGGCTGGTTTAATACAGGCAGGCAGGGGAAGCTGGGCTGGTTTAATACAGGCAGGCAGGGGAAGCTGGGCTGGTTTAATACAATCTGGGCTGGTTTAATACAGGCAGGCAGGGGAAGCTGGGCTGGTTTAATACAGGCAGGCAGGGGAAGCTGGGCTGGTTTAATACAGGCTGGGCTGGTTTAATACAGGCAGGCAGGGGAAGTTGGGCTGGTTTTGTTTTAGACTGGTTTTGAAATCTGTAACTTTAACAGTTCAGAGAGATTACAGGAATTGCACTGTGCAGCAACACCAGAACATGAATGAAACTAAGGAGAGAGACAGTGAGACAGAGAGACAGACACAGAGACAGGCACTAAGACAGAGAGATAGTGACACAGACAGAGAGATAGTGAAACAGAGAGACAGACATAGAGACACTCAGACATGGACATGCTCTACTGAGATGGACAGACAGACACCGTATTCAGACAGACAGTCACAGATACAGAGACAGACAGATACAGACACAGACAGTCACAGAGACAGACACATAGATAGATAGACAGACAGACAGACAGACCGATTGCCTCACCATCCAGTCCAACTGGCATAACTGGGGCTCCATTGTAGGGAAGCTGTCCGGCGCCCCCTAATGGACAGGGAGAGAATCACAGTTATTATTATTTATTTATTTATTTATTTATTTATTTATTTATTCAATTCATGAAG
This sequence comes from Polyodon spathula, assembly GCF_017654505.1. Lineage (NCBI taxonomy): Eukaryota > Metazoa > Chordata > Actinopteri > Acipenseriformes > Polyodontidae > Polyodon > Polyodon spathula. The sequence continues at coordinate 3,156,632 of NC_054575.1, forward strand.
TTTACTGTTTTTAATATTCACATTGGTAACAGGAAGTGACCTCACCGTATTTGGCTGCAGAAGGTTCCACTCCCAAACCGCCCGGGAGGAAGGGTTGAGCGTCATAGGGAGGCTGAGCTCCGCCTACAACAGGAAGTGAGGGAGAGGAAGACAGGAAGTGGTCAGGAGAACTGTCCTTCTAGACGTGAAAACAGAACACACACACACACACACACACACACACACACACACACACAAACACACACTGTTATTAGTCATAACTAGAAGAAGTTGAGAAAGCAATCAAGCAGTTTACACGTGTCTGTCTGTCTGTCTGTCTGTCTGTCTGTCTGTGTCTGTCTGTCTGTGTGTGACTGTCTGTCTGTCTGCCTGCCTGCCTGCCTGCCTGCCTGCCTGCCTGCCTGCTGCCTGTCTGCCTGCCTGCCTGTCTGTCTGTCTGTCTGCCTGCCTGCCTGCCTGCCTGCCTGCCTGCCTGCCTGCCTGCCTGCCTGCCTGCCTGTCTGTCTGTGTGTGACTGTCTGTCTGTCTGCCTGCCTGCCTGTCTGTCTGTCTGTCTGCCTGCCTGCCTGCCTGCCTGTCTGTCTGTGTGTGACTGTCTGCCTGCCTGCCTGCCTGCCTGCCTGTGCCTGTCTGTCTGTCTGTCTGCCTGCCTGTCTGCCTGTCTGTCTGTCTGCCTGTCTGTCTGTGTGTGACTGTCTGCCTGCCTGTGAGATACTGGGAGGCTGTGGTTTGACTGGCCCCTCACCGTATTTTCCCAGTCCGGTGTCAGGCCCCAGTCCGGCCGGCACCACTGGCTGTCCTCCATAGGGAAGCTGACCTTCTCCGTAATTCCCACCCTTCCCATCAGCTCCCAGTCCGGCCGGGAGGAGGGGCTGAGCACCATAGGGATAGGGGCCTGGACCGGCTCCCCCTGAGAGAGGAGAGAGAGAGATTACACAAGAGTGTGTGTGTGTGTGTGTGTATTCATGTCAGTGTGTATCTCAGAGTGAGTGTGTGTGTGTGTGTGTGTCAGTGTGTATCTCAGAGTGAGTGTGTGTATCTCAGAGTGTGTGTGTGTATCTCAGAGTGTGTGTGTGTATCTCAGAGTGAGTGTGTGTATCTGCATCTATCTGTACTCATAGGTGTGTGTGTATCTCAGTGTGCGTGTGTGTTTGTGGTATTCACAGTGTGTATCTCACAGTGAGTGTAGTGTATCTCAGTCATAATGTAGTGTGCACTCACACACATATAGTGTATTCACACACACACACATAAGTCTCTCAGACACACGTGTGTGTGTGTGTGTGTGTGTGTGTGTGTGTGTATCTCAGAGTGTGTGTGTGTATCTCAGAGTGTGTGTGTATCTCAGAGTGTGTGTGTGTGTGTGTGTGTGTGTGTGTGTGTGTGTATCTCAATGAGTGTGTATCTCAGAGTGTGTGTGTATCTCAGAATGTGTGTGTGTGTGTGTATCTCAGTGTGTGTGTGTGTATCTCAGAGTGTGTGTGTGTGGTGTGTGTGGTGTGTGTTGTATCTCAGAGTGTGTGTGTGTGTGTGTGTGTGTGTATTTTGGGGGTCTCACCATATTTATCTTGTTCTGCTCCAATACCCGTGGGACCACCGTTGCCATAGAGACCGCCTATTATGGGATAGAGAAGAGGAACCTTTCAAACATCCAATTGGACCGCACACGTGGCATCTGCTGTTCCTAATGTAAGATTTTGCCATGGGGGGGGGTGGGGGGGTCTTTACCTGCTCCCTTTCCTGCCTTCGCTCCAAGACCAGCTCCATCAGCCAACAAACTGGGGTACCCTAGCACAGGAAAACACACCCAGTCAAGAGAGACAGCACACAGACACACAGATACAATGGGGCGAGGCTGCTAGAATGGGACCACAGTGTGCTATTCAGATGACAGACAGACAGACAGACAGACAGACAGACAGACAGACAGACAGACAGCTGACTGACAGGTCCAAATGGACAGGTTTACCGTTGCCGTATCCCGGCTGCACTCCCCCTCCATAGCCATTACCATAGCCTGCAGAGAGGACAAAATATTAGGAACACCTGCCATATGCAACACTCACTGACTCTACATGCCAGGTGAATACAGACAGACAGACAGCTAGACAGACAGACAAACGAACAATTAGATAGATGCATTATTAGGCAGACATACAGACAGAAGACTGACAGATATTCAAACAGACAGACACAAATGCAGACAGACAGACTGACAGACAGACCTGCTGCTTGTGGAACTCCAGCCTGACCTGTTAGAATAAGACATTGAAATAGTTAATTATTATTTATAATAATAATAATAATAATAATAATAATAATAATAATAATAATAATAACAACAGCAGTAACAGTAACAGTAAAATCTCTTTACCTGCTCCCTTTCCTGCCTTCGCTCCAAGACCAGCTCCATCAGCCAACAAACTGGGGTACCCTAGCACAGGAAAACACACCCAGTCAAGACAGACAGCACACAGACACACAGATACAGTGGGGTGAGGCTAGTTGAATGGGACCACAGTGGGCTGACTATACCCTCAATGATCTTCAATGGCAATGCAGAGAGACAGTGGCACTGCAATAGTGGGTCTGTATTACACTGAGGGGCAATGGTTTCACTAGCCCAGCGCCTACAATCAGGTTACCGGCAGCTGCAATGGGGTGAGGCTGCTAGAATGGGACCACAGCGTGGTATTCAGATGACAGACAGACATACAGACAGACAGGTTTACCGTTGCCGTATCCCGGCTGCACTCCCCCTCCATAGCCATTACCATAGCCTGCGGAGAGGACAAAATATTAGGAACACCTGCCATATGCAACACTCACTGACTCTACATGCCAGGTGAATACAGACAGACAGACAGACAGACAGCTAGACAGACAGACAAACGAACAATTAGATAGATGCATTATTAGGCAGACATACAGACAGAAGACTGACAGATATTCAAACAGACAGACACAAATGCAGACAGACAGACTGACAGACATACCTGCTGCTTGTGGAACCTCCAGCCTGACCTGTTAGAATATAAGACCAGTGAAATAAGTTATTATTATTTATAATTATAATAATAATAATAATAATAATAACAACAGCAGTAGCAGTAACAGTAAGAATCTCTCTCTCTCTCTCTCTCTCTCTCTCTCTCTCTCTCTCTCTCTCTCTCCTCTCTCAATACACTCCTCAATCGCCTGGGTAAGCACCCCCTCCATTACCATAGCCTGAAACACAGAGAGGAGTCACACAATACACTCTCAATACAGACTCTATCCACTCTTAATCCACTCCCAAAACACTCTCAATACAGTCTACATCCACTCTTAATCCACTACCAATACACTCTCAATACAGTCTCCATCCACTCTCAATCCACTCTTAATCCACTCCCAACACACTCTCAATACACTCTCAACACAGTCTCCATCCACTCTCAATCCACTCTCAATACAGTCTCCATCCACTCTTAATCCAATCCCAATACACTCTCAATACACTCTCAACACAGTCTCCATCCACTCTCAATCCACTCCCAATACACTCTCAATACAGTCTCCATCCACTCTTAATCCACTCCCAATACACTCTCAATACACTCTCAACACAGTCTCCATCCACTCTCAATCCACTCTCAACACACTCTCAATGCAGTCTCAATCCACTCCCAATACACTCTCCATCCACTCTCAATACACTCCTAACACACTCTCAACAAAGTCTCCATCCACTCTCAATCCACTCCCAATACTCTCCCAATACACTCTCAATACACTCCCAATACACTCTCAATACACTCTCCGTACAGTCTCACTCTAGTCTCAATCTACAGCATGAAATCAGAGAGCTGTAGATCCAGACTGAATCCAGATTGACACTCAATCTGGACACACTCCACATTCACACTCCACATTTAATCCACAATCATTTCACATGCATGCACTCCAGGCTCGACTAATGCAATCCTACAGACAGACCGACAGACACACATGCAAAAACAGACAGACACACACACACACACACAGACACACAGACACAGACTTGGCTCTCAGAAAGACAGACCTGCAGGTTTGGCTTTGCCGGCTTGAGGAATCCCAGCTTGACCTGAGAGGACAGACAGTGAATATTATTACTGGTGTTACTGTTACTAGTACATTTTTATCTCTCTCTCTCTCTCTCTCTCTCTCTCTCTCTCTCTCTCTCTCTCTCTCTCTCTCTCTCTCTCACCGTTTCCGTATCCATTACCTAGCCCAGCACCTGGGTAAGCACCCCCTCCGTTACCATAGCCTGAAACACAGAGAGGAGTCACACAATCCACTCTCAATACAGACTCTATTCACTCTTAATCCACTCCCAATACACTCTCAATACACTCTCAATACAGTCTCTATCCACTCTCAATCCACTCTTAATCCACTCTCAATACACTCTCAATAGTCTCAATTCACTCCCAATACACTCTCCATCCACTCTCAATACACTCCCAATCTACTCTCAACACACTCTCAATGCAGTCTCAATCCACTCTCAATACAGTCTCAATTCACTCCCAATACAGTCTCAATACAGTCTCAATACAGTCTCAACACACTCTCAATCAACTCTCCATACACTATCAATACACTCTCAATACAGTCTCAATACACTCCCAACACACTCTCAACACACTCTCAATACAGTCTCAATTCACTCCCAATACAGTCTCAATTCACTCTCAATACACTCTCAACACACTCTCAATCAACTCTCCATACAGTCTCAATACACTCCCAATCCACTCTCAACACACTCTCGATACACTCTCAATCTACAGCATGAAACCAGAGAGTTATAGATCCAGACTGAATCCAGATTGATATTAAATCTGGACTCACTCCACATTTAATCCACAATCATTTCCGATACATTTACTCACGATCTGATTAACTCAATCCTACAGATAGACAGACAGACATAGACAGACACACAGACAGACAGACAGACCTGCAGGTTTGGCTTTGCCAGCTTGAGGAATCCCAGCTTGACCTGAGAGGATAGACAGTGAATATTATTACTAGCGTTACTGTTACCAACACAGTCAAAAAATCTATATAAACATAATTTAGATATTTTACTTAATCAAAGAAACTACAAAATGATGTCGCAAAAGTATACTGGCAGCCATAATAGTAGTACAGTGAGTATTTCATGTTAGATTTCAAAATGGAACAAGGGAACATTATTCAGCAGCTTTCACTGGACTCTATGAAGCTGAGGGAGTTCATTCTATATAGAGGGGGTGTAATTCAATATGTTAACAAGGGAACATTATTCAGCAGCTTTCACTGGACTCTATGAAGCTGAGGGAGTTCATTCTATATAGAGGGGGTGCAATTCAATATGTTAACAAGGGAACATTATTCAGCAGCTTTCACTGGACTCTATGAAGCTGAATTAGTTTGTTCTATAGAGTTCACTAAAACAGTTTGGAAAATGTCTAAAAAATAATGAATTTATGATTTATGATTTTTTCAATCGATCAATGGTGTACCGATTGATCAGTTTTCCGACCCTAACTGTTGACTCACCATTCCCATAAGGAGCTCTGTAGCCATTTCCCAATCCAGCCCCGGGATAAGCACCCCCACCGTTCCCATATCCGGCTGGAGAGGAGAAACAAATAGTATATTTAATTTCCCACATTCCACAGTCACTCCAGATTCACTCTGGATTAGACCCAGTGTGAACACGCCTAAACCAGATTGAATTCAGAGTCACTCCAATTGTAAAAATATCTACAGGAAAAACTGTACAAATGCCTTCATCAGTGTAGCGTGCATGCGTGCGTGCGTGTGTGTGTGTGTGTGTGTGTGTGTGCGTGCGTGTGTGTGCGTGTCTGCGTGCGTGTGTGTGCGTGTTTCTCCTCCTGTTTGTTCGTTTGTTGCGTGATATTATAGGCAGTTCATCTATAGCTGAGATATTCTGGAAGTGTCTGTGATGCAGGAGAGGTCAAAGGTTACCTTGTTTTCCAGCCTTGGCTCCCAGTCCAGTGGGGACCCCAGCTCCGGCGCCTACAAGTGGAGAAAGAGGGAATTGACACAAAGTTAGAAACAGAGGGCTACAATAACACAACGAAGCAAGCTGGGACTCAAAAAGTAAGGTTTCAACCCTAGAACACAAATCAAATCAGGAGATCTCAGTACCTACCATAGCCTGGCTGCAGACCTCCATTGGGATAGCCTCCAGCTCCAGCACCGTATCCTGGAGACAGAGAGACAGGGAGAGAGAGGGAGAGGGAGAAGGGGGGTAAAGAGAGAGAGAGAGGGGAGGGAGAAGAGGGGGAGAAGGGAGGAGAGAGAGAAGGGTTAGGGAGGGAGGGTTACTTTCTAGTTGTTTATTTGTAAAACTCAGAGTGAGAGACAGACAGACAGGCAGGCAGGCAGACAGACAGCTATACCTGCTTTGGGTCCCTTTCCAGCCATCACCCCAGGACCTAGAACAACACAAGAGAGCGATCAGATGCTTTCTTTCTTTCTTCCTTTCTCGTTGAAGAAACATGCACTGTTAGAAATGATAGTTTAAAAGATGAACTGTTTAGTTTTATAGCTGTTTGTATTTGGGTTTCATTTAGTTACTTAGTAAAAAGACAGTTTGCGTTTGATATTAATTACTGGAGCTGGAAGACAGATGGTGAGGGCCATTTGAAAGGGAACCCTGTGGTTGGTCAGAGAGAACACTTTGAGGGGGCTAAAACCATCTCCTCCCTTCTCTTTATAACATCAGGGTTTCCTGAGTGGAACATCAAACAGGTTTTGATGTTACAACAGACTACAGAATAATCTTTATTTTTATATAGCGCCTTTCATAGCGCACCACCCTCACAAAGCGCTTTACAAGAGGCTAGGGCGTGTGTGAGCTATGTAACAGCTGTAGAGTCGCTTACAACAGCGTCTCACCCCAAAGACGCAGCGCAAGGAGGTTCAGTGACTCGCTCGGGGGTCACACACAGGGAGTCAGTGGCTGAGCTGGGATTTGAACCCGGGTCCTGCTGGTTACAAACCCGTTTCTATAACCACTGGACCCACGCAGCCTCCTGATCACACAGACTGTATTCTGATAGAGTAAGAAACAAGGGGTGATGTCTAAGAGAAGCTGTATTAAATCCCAAAACTGTAGTGACTTGTCGATTCTGTTTTGAGCTGTGCTTAGGGGAAACCGAAAGCCAAAATTCCAGCACCCACTGCCCTGCTTACAGATGTCACCTTGTTGCGCTGTGTCTACGAGAGGGCAACTAGAACTGAAGAAATGAAATGATATACACTGTATTGAAGAAGAGACAGAAAACTCTGTGTTTGAATAAATACCTTGCTTCTGTGGCTTACCCCCAGCTCCACCATAGCCTGCAACACGAAAGAAATCAGCCCAGATTATAACGGCAGTCTGCTGCAGCGCACCCTGCTAACTCTTTTCAACGTTGTTTATGTGAAATGCAAATTAAATGCTTTTTTTTTTTTTTAATAGTGTTCTGGAATCTTCCTTGTAAAATCTGGATTTTTAAATTCGCAGCCTGCGCTAGTTTATCTTTAAAAATCCCTCGAGTTGTTTGCCTCTCGAGAGGTCATGTACTAATTTAAATAAGTTATATATATATATATAAGAAAAAAGCAAAGGATATTCTAGGTACTTAAAAAGGTAGAAAGGTAGAAAAAAGGTACACACACACACACACACACACACACACACACACACACACACCTCTGAGCTGTTGTCCTGCATAGGGGTATCCATTTCCTCTGTATCCTGTGGAAACACAAATCCACACTTTACACCAGTCACGGCACGCGTCCTTAAACCAGGGAAAGGGGGGGGGGGGTGTATCGCTTTGTTGTCATCGGTGTTGTTGTTTCTGTTCAATACGAAATGTCTGTATAGCACTGGGACAAACGCTCAGATCATTTCTAGACTCCCACCGAAAGCCTGTTTGAGTCTTTTTATTGATACAAATCCTTCAGAATGATCATAAAACATGATACAAAGCCAGGGGAGGGAGCCTGTAAGTAAGTAACAACCCACAGGGAAAGAAAAATATATGTGTATATATATATATATATATATATATATATATATATATATATATATATATATATATATATATATATATATATATATGTAATTCTTTTATATTCGAGTTGTATAAAATGTTTCATATGGGTACAACATATATAGCTCTTGTAAAGCAACATGTTTTAAAATGTATGAGCAATATAGAGAGTATATATTAAAAAATATTTGTTCCCCATATGAGAGAGGGGTGTTTGAATTGCACCCCCCACCCCCTTACCTGCTTTCTGCTTGCCTGCACCTGGCACACCCAGGCCCACTCCCAACTGTCCCAAACCAGGTCCTGAGAGACAAAAACAAGAGACCAATAACAGACTCCCATTGCACAGCAGTGTGATCCAGTCCAGGTTTTACTACCAGCTTGATCAGCTCCCAGTGTGTCTAGCTAACAAGCTCAGGTGTGTCTTATTATTGAACTCCTAGTGAAACCAGGGACTCTATGAAGCTGAGGGAGTTCATTCTATATAGAGGGGGTGCAATTCAATATGTTAACAAGGGAACATTATTCAGCAGCTTTCACTGGACTCTATGAAGCTGAGGGAGTTCATTCTATATAGAGGGGGTGCAATTCAATATGTTAACAAGGGAACATTATTCAGCAGCTTTCACTGGACTCTATGAAGCTGAGGGAGTTCATTCTATATAGAGGGGGTGCAATTCAATATGTTAACAAGGGAACATTATTCAGCAGCTTTCACTGGACTCTATGAAGCTGAGGGAGTTCATTCTATATAGAGGGGGTGCAATTCAATATGTTAACAAGGGAACATTATTCAGCAGCTTTCACTGGACTCTATGAAGCTGAGGGAGTTCATTCTATATAGAGGGGGTGCAATTCAATATGTTAACAAGGGAACATTATTCAGCAGCTTTCACTGGACTCTATGAAGCTGAGGGAGTTCATTCTATATAGAGGGGGTGCAATTCAATATGTTAACAAGGGAACATTATTCAGCAGCTTTCACTGGACTCTATGAAGCTGAGGGAGTTCATTCTATATAGAGGGGGTGCAATTCAATATGTTAACAAGGGAACATTATTCAGCAGCTTTCACTGGACTCTATGAAGCTGAGGGAGTTCATTCTATATAGAGGGGGTGCAATTCAATATGTTAACAAGGGAACATTATTCAGCAGCTTTCACTGGACTCTATGAAGCTGAGGGAGTTCATTCTATATAGAGGGGGTGCAATTCAATATGTTAACAAGGGAACATTATTCAGCAGCTTTCACTGGACTCTATGAAGCTGAGGGAGTTCATTCTATATAGAGGGGGTGCAATTCAATATGTTAACAAGGGAACATTATTCAGCAGCTTTCACTGGACTCTATGAAGCTGAGGGAGTTCATTCTATATAGAGGGGGTGCAATTCAATATGTTAACAAGGGAACATTATTCAGCAGCTTTCACTGGACTCTATGAAGCTGAGGGAGTTCATTCTATATAGAGGGGGTGCAATTCAATATGTTAACAAGGGAACATTATTCAGCAGCTTTCACTGGACTCTATGAAGCTGAGGGAGTTCATTCTATATAGAGGGGGTGCAATTCAATATGTTAACAAGGGAACATTATTCAGCAGCTTTCACTGGACTCTATGAAGCTGAGGGAGTTCATTCTATATAGAGGGGGTGCAATTCAATATGTTAACAAGGGAACATTATTCAGCAGCTTTCACTGGACTCTATGAAGCTGAGGGAGTTCATTCTATATAGAGGAGGTGCAATTCAATATGTTAACAAGGGAACATTATTCAGCAGCTTTCACTGGACTCTCTGAAGCTGAGGGAGTTCATTCTATATAGAGGGGGATGTTTCTGTCTTGGTCACATTGTTAATAATTATTTGATAGTGTAAAGCTTCACTCACCAGCTCCATAGCCAGGCTGAACACCACCATAGCCTGAAGAAAAGACAAAAATTGCTTAGAAAAACAATTCCATAAGTTCCATAAACCTTCAGCCATTTATTTATTTTTTACCTCCATTATCAACTCACCTGCTTTCATTGGTTTACCACCAGCCCCAGCACCATAGGGACCTGCAATTAATGAGAGCTTACTGTAAACTATACTGTAAACTATACTATAACCATACTGTAAACTATACTGTAAACTATACTGTAAACTTACTGTAAACTATACTGTAACCTTAGTGTAAACTATACTATAACCGTACTGTAAACTATACTGTAAACTATACTGTAAACTTACTGTAAACTTACTGTAAACTATACTGTAAACTATACTATAACCGTACTGTAAACTATACTGTAAACTTACTGTAAACTATACTGTAACCTTAGTGTTAACTATACTGTAAACTTACTATAAACTTACTGTAATCTATGCCCTAGACTATATTGTAAACTATGCTGTAAACTATCTGTAAACTATACTATAACCTTAGTGTAAACTATACTGTAAACTTACTGTAAACTATACTGTAAACTTACTGTAAACTACACTGTGTTTCAATACGAATCTTGCATTGTAACCCTGGACTGCCCTGTAACGCCTGTGTGAGTCGCCTGGGATAAAGCAATAATAATGATACAAATAAACTACAGAATGATATCGTAAAAAAATATAAGTCTACCGGAAGCCATAATAGCAGCACAGTGAGTATTTCATGTTAGATTTCAAAATGTCACATTTTTCCAGTCAGTTTTTTCAATGTTAAGTATCTGGAAAACTACAAAGCGCTGGGTGTGCAATTCAATATGTTAACAAGGGAACATTATTCAGCAGCTTTCACTGGACTCTATGAAGCTGAGGGAGTTCATTCTATATAGAGGGGGTGCAATTCAATATGTTAACAAGGGAACATTATTCAGCAGCTTTCACTGGACTCTATGAAGCTGAGGGAGTTCATTCTATATAGAGGGGGTGCAATTCAATATGTTAACAAGGGAACATTATTCAGCAGCTTTCACTGGACTCTATGAAGCTGAGGGAGTTCATTCTATATAGAGGGGGTGCAATTCAATATGTTAACAAGGGAACATTATTCAGCAGCTTTCACTGGACTCTATGAAGCTGAGGGAGTTCATTCTATATAGAGGGGGTGCAATTCAATATGTTAACAAGGGAACATTATTCAGCAGCTTTCACTGGACTCTATGAAGCTGAGGGAGTTCATTCTATATAGAGGGGGTGCAATTCAATATGTTAACAAGGGAACATTATTCAGCAGCTTTCACTGGACTCTATGAAGCTGAGGGGGTTCATTCTATATAGAGGGGGTGCAATTCAATATGTTAACAAGGGAACATTATTCAGCAGCTTTCACTGGACTCTATGAAGCTGAGGGAGTTCATTCTATACAGAGCGGGTAATAATATCAATAAGAGATCTTTGCACTAGTTAAAGAAATGTTTTAAACTCACCCAAACCTTGCTGAGGTAGCCCTCCGTAACCAGGGTAACGACCTGAAAATGAATGAACATTAGTTTGTACAAACTTATATTTACAGTCTCATGCAACGCTGGCTCTGAGGATCCCAACATTTTAATAACCACAGTTATATTAGTCACTTTTCTGTTGAGTCCCGCTGGCACAATCATGTCTATTTAATTATATAATCTATTTATCATAATCTATTTATCAATTTAATTTCTTTTATATTTCTATTTGTCGCACTGTCTGAAAAAAAAGTTAGTTAGTTCATCCAGAACTTTGATTATAACCCCCAGTTCTGCGTGAATGCCTCCCCAAGTTACCTCCTGCTTTGGCAGGCTTGGCTCCAACTCCATGCCCAGGCTGCAGTCCTTGAGGTAGGCCAGCTCCTGGGGTAAAAAAAAAATATATATATATATATTTTTTTTCTGCGTAATTACAACAGTGTAGGAAAAACTTGTTTTAAAGTAACTCAAGTGAATGATGAATTCTGTACACTTCTCTGCTTATAGGGGAGCCTGGAACTCATTGTGTGTGCGTGGACTGTATATTATATTTGAAAAATAAAATACAGTATGAATTTGAATGCGTCCTACCTCCAGCTTTCAACCCTGCCTGTCCCAGACCGATACCACCATTACCTGTGGAAGACAGACTGATGAGATGTAGTAACATAAACACACACACACACTGACACACACACACACACACACACACACACACACACACACACACACACACACACACACACACACACAGGTGTGACCTGTGTGTGTGTGGTGTGACTGTTTGGTGTGTGACTGTGGTGTGTAGTGTGTGTGACGTGTGTATGTTACACACACACACACACACACACACACACACACACACACACACACACACACACACACACACACACACACACACACACACACACACACACACACACACACACACTGACACACACACACACACACACACACACACACACACACTGACACACACACACACACACACACACACACACACACACACACACACACACACACACACACACACACACACACACACACACACACACACACACACACACACACACACACACACACACACACACACACACACACACACTGACACACACACACACACACACACACTGACACACACACACACCCACACACACACACACACACACACACACAACACACACACACTGACACACACACACTAACACACACACACTGACAGACACACACTGACACACACACACACACACACACACACACACTGACACACACACACTGACACACACACACACACACACACTCACAGACACACACTGACACAGACACACTCTGACAGCTATAATGCTCTTTATTGCAAATCATCATAAGTAAGATTTCCACTAGAAGTCTTTCTCAGTGTCTTCAGTGTGAATTCAATGGCAAACGTTTCCACTAGAAGTCTCTCTCAGTGTCTTCAGTGTCAATTCAATGGCAAACGTTTCCACTAGAAGTCTCTCTCAGTGTCTTCAGTGTCAATTCAACGGCAAACGTTTTGAACTAATCCCAGTGAAACGGTCAGTGGCTGAATTTTACGAAGCTGCTCTCAGTATTTCTAAACCAGAGATGAAGAGAGGCCCTAGTCTTTATCGCAAAAGCTTGTGAGTTACTTAAAGGAGCAGGTGCAAATAATTTGAGCTTCTAATTTAACTTCTCACCTTTAATCGCTGATGGCATGAACATGCGACCAAGAGCTCCATTTCCATGAGGCTTCACTCCTGAGAAAGAAAAAAAGATTATTATTATTATTATTATTATATTATTATTATTATTATTATTATTATTATTATTATTATTGTCCCAGTGAAATTCCTGATACACCCTTAATTGCCTTTAAGAAGTATTTATTTATCGTCAGGTGTTAGATTCATTTGCGTTTTCAAAACAGGAAAAGCTGTCCTTCCCTCACCTTTGCAATCGAGCGCCAATCAATGCTGATCAATTGATTGTCAGTTCACTGCCTCAGATAGGACAGAAGTTTTTTACCACAAGAGAAGGGAAGGGAGGCTGGCTGGACAGTGCTATTGGTTTAGTGAGGAGACCGAACAGAGGCACGTTATGAAATTCTACAGAAATAAAAAAAAAAAACCAGCAGATGCCAGGCAGATGTGTTTTCACACCTCGGTTTAACTGCCTGCCCGGGTAAATAAAAGAGAAGACGGGTCAGCTCGGACCGCTCCCGCGCTCGTCAAACGAAACAAAGGGTCTGTCAGCTGTCAGCCAACAAAAAAAAGTTTGCTTTTTTCGTATAGTATCATTTAGGCTCACAGCTGGTAAAAAATTAAAAGTTTCCGTAGAAATCTGTACCAGACCGATTTTATTTTTTCGTAGCATATCATGAAAATCCGTGTCCCGCGTAAAACCCTTGCCTATGCTTTACCAGAAGTGCTTCACCTTCCAATGGTTGACCAGAACCCTTTTGTCCCCCCCCCCCCCCCCCCCGTGGCGAGGAGGGAGCGGACACACGTACGCACACCCCGTGCATGTGTGTGGGATGGGGGGTGACTTCAGGTTGACGAGAACACAAATTTGTCCTCTGGAGAATTTATATATATATGATATAACAGTAGAACACAAATTTTCAATTAATCTATGCTTTACCAGACCTCTCTGTGCTTTACAATGCTTCCCTGTGCTTTACCAGACCTCTCTGTGCTTTACAATGCTTCCCTATGCTTTACCAGACCTCTCTGTCCTTTACAATGCTTTACCAGACCTCTCTGTGCTTCCCTATGCTTTACCAGACCTCTCTGTGCTTTACAATGCTTCCCTATGCTTTACCAGACCTCTCTGTGCTTTACAATGCTTCCCTATGCTTTACCACACCTCTCTGTGCTTTACAATGCTTCCCTGTGCTTTACCAGACCTCTCTGTGCTTTACAATGCTTCCCTATGCTTTACCAGACCTCTCTGTGCTTTACAATGCTTCCCTGTGCTTTACCAGACCTCTCTGTGCTTTACAATGCTTCCCTATGCTTTACCACACCTCTCTGTGCTTTACAATGCTTTACCAGACCTCTCTGTGCTTTACAATCCCTGTGCTTTACCAGACCTCCCTGTGCTTGACAATGCTTCCCTATTCTACCAGACCTCTCTGTGCTTTACAATGCTTCCCTATGCTTTACCAGACCTCTCTGTGCTTTACAATGCTTCCCTATGCTTTACCAGACCTCTCTGTGCTTTACAATGCTTCCCTATGCTTTACCAGACCTCCCTGTGCTTTATTACACTTTGCTGTGCTTTTTCTACACGAAACTCTAACTGAATTTCTAGAACTCAATGGCCAAAAAAACCGCATTGAAAACACACACTCTACATAGAATTAATGTATTCCCCAAGATTTCATAATGCAATTAAAAAAAAAATATATATATATATATATATATATAACTCACCTCCCTGAAAAGAGCTTTTTTTTTTCGACCAACCAGAGGACCACAAGTGTCTGAAGTAGAGTAAAGAGCGTTCGACCAACCAGAGGACCACAGTGGTCTGAAGTAGAGTGTGTCCCAGCATCGTGAAGGACAGACAGACTGATAGATAGATAGACAGACAGACAGAACAGCTGATTACAGACAGAGGAAGATAAAGCACAGCGTTTTATACCCAGCCAGCCCCTCCCACACACACCAGACACACCCCCATGCCTGTAAGCCACACCCACTAGGCCACACCCCTTTATTCCAACAGCTATCTGTCAATCAATGCTATTGCTGACCATCTTTAAAATCCATTCTCTCACCTCTTATTAGCTTTATTAACAGGATCACCGGCCCCTCCCTTTAAAGGAGCGCTGACCATCTTTAAAATCCATTCTCTCACCTCTTATTAGCTTTATTAACAGGATCACCGGCCCCTCCCTTTAAAGGAGCGCTGACCATCTTTAAAATCCATTCTCTCACCTCTTATTAGCTTTATTAACAGGATCACTGGCCCCTCCCTTTAAAGGAGCGCTGACCATCTTTAAAATCCATTCTCTCACCTCTTATTAGCTTTATTAACATGATCACTGGCCCCTCCCTTTAAAGGAGCGCTGACCATCTTTAAAATCCATTCTCTCACCTCTTATTAGCTTTATTAACAGGATCGCTGGCCCCTCCCTTTAAAGGAGCGCTGACCATCTTTAAAATCCATTCTCTCACCTCTTATTAGCTTTATTAACAGGATCACTGGCCCCTCCCTTTAAAGGAGCGCTGACCATCTTTAAAATCCATTCTCTCACCTCTTATTAGCTTTATTAACAGGATCACTGGCCCCTCCCTTTAAAGGAGCGCTGACCATCTTTAAAATCCATTCTCTCACCTCTTATTAGCTTTATTAACAGGATCACCGGCCCCTCCCTTTAAAGGAGCGCTGACCATCTTTAAAATCCATTCTCTCACCTCTTATTAGCTTTATTAACAGGATCACTGGCCCCTCCCTTTAAAGGAGCGCTGACCATCTTTAAAATCCATTCTCTCACCTCTTATTAGCTTTATTATTATAAAGATTTATTATTTAATTTTGTTGTTTAACTTTGATTACAACAAATAAAAATCGAAATGATGTTCATATAGTTTTTCTTTTATTATTGCGTCTCAACCCTATAATTCTATAATACATACAACATTTTAATCGCAGCTGTAGACAGACAGACAAAGATATGTCCATATAATGATGGATAAAGTTGCTGAGTTGTTTCTGAAGAGGATTTATAGTAAAATACAGCTACAACCCATCTCTCCAGCTCTCTCACAGTGTTCCTTTGTAAAAAAAAAAAAAAAAAAAAGAAAAATTAATAATCTCACTGGGATGTTAAATACTGCACGAGGGCTTCAGATCCCAGGGGTCAAAACCGACCCTGTGACCTTTACTGAACTTTCACACACTTGGAAACACCAGCTCCCAATAGGGGTCCTTTCAAAAGAGGACCAGTGATCCTATTGATAAAGCTAATAAGAGGTGAGAGAATGGATTTTAAAGATGGTCAGCGCTCCTTTAAAGGGAGGGGCCGGTGATCCTGTTAATAAAGCTAATAAGAGGTGAGAGAATGGATTTTAAAGATGGTCAGCGCTCCTTTAAAGGGAGGGGCCGGTGATCCTGTTAATAAAGCTAATAAGAGGTGAGAGAATGGATTTTAAAGATGGTCAGCGCTCCTTTAAAGGGAGGGGGCAGTGATAATAGTGGGTAGGATTTGAATTGAATTGAGCTTGTAAGAAGGGTTTAAACTCGGTTTTGGCTCCTGCCGGTAAGGATAATGTTTGCCAGGCTTGCAGTGGAATTTACAAAGTGGCTAGACGCACACAGGTGCCAAAGTCCTGCTGCTGTGGACTTAACCTCTTGATTGCTGGAACAAACGACAAAAAAAAAAAAAAAAAAAAAATCTACATATTCATTCAGTAGCATTTGCCCCCGCGTGTCTCTGATTGCTGTGTATTCACACTGCAGTCTCTCAGGGAGACCTGTGCGCTGACACGTCGTTACAATGTGATTGTGCAGAGTTACTATGGACTGCATGTTGGAGTCTTTTTAATGATGAGCTCTCTTTGTTTTCTTCTTTTGTGGTCTGTCTGTCTGTTTGTCTGCAGCTTTAATGAAACTCAACTCTTTTCAGAGCGTAGTGAACAAACACAGACTCCAGGGAGAAGGGATTATACTGTAGCGTCAAAGTGAACAGGATCGTGGGGCTCTGTCTGTCTCAACACATTACAGTGCGTAATAGACATTTTAAAATAGGAGATGATTCACCACTCCTCCCCCCCTCCCGTCTCTCTCTCTCTCATGTATAGAGTGGTATCGTGCCCCCATTCCCTCCCTTTAAAAAAACAAAGAAAGACTTTTTAAACAAATTTAAAAAAAAAGCTGTTCTGGACATTTCAGGAAACCGGTATATGAGCAAATAGCTCAAAACGAGACATTTATTTATCTTTTCCATGGACTATGAGTGCGTTTGTGTGTGTGTGTGTCTCTGTGTGCGTGTGCATCTGTGAATCTTCACGTTTCTCTCCGAGTGTGCCCCTGTCTGTCCGTCTATCTGTCTATATCCGGGCCTCCTTTTCCAGCTCATTCACCCTGCGCTGCGTCGGTCCGTCTGTGTTTACGCCACGAGCGGCATAGCGTGACCAAAACATTCAGCACCGCGGAAATATTTACCGCGGGCTGAGCGCAGGCAGAGACAGGAGCGCCTTTGTAGCGAAACTTCTTTATAGATATTTGCGCAGGTGGCTGGAACATTATTATAAAGGCACTGAAGAAAAAATAAATAAAAACACAAACAAGAAAAGCAGAGTTCTGCATACTGCACAGCGGGCATCGTTTCCAATAGCAACGAATAATGGTTGTGTATTACACTGAGGGGCAATGGTAGCACCTGTTAGGCAGCCAAAAATCGGTGTTTTCAATCCCGTCGACGTTACCCCGCCTCCCGGCATTCTACCCTGGTGTCACACGACTACATGGGCATTTCTAGAAGTTACCTTTCGTCTGCTGTCAACCCGTGCGTGTTACCGAGACAAATGTGAGTTTTAGCCATATCGTGTTCCATTCCCTGTCGACGTTACGTTACATTTTTTTTTTTTTTGGTCGAGCGTGGTAGTTTCCTCTTACCCTGGGGTGTCACACGACTGACAATGGTAGTTAGCGTCGGAAGTCACCGTACGTCCTCTCCTGTCGTCGTACGTTACAAGGTAGCCAGTATGGTGGCTGGTAGCACAAGTATAGGGCAGCTGCAATGGGGTGAGGCTGGTAGAATGGGACCACAGTGTGCTGACTGTACCCTCAATGATCTTCAGTGGCAATGCAGAGAGACAGCGGCACTGCAATGGGTCTGTATTACACTGAGGGGCAATGGTAGCACAAGTATAGGGCAGCTGCAATGGGGCGAGGCTGGTAGAATGGGACCACAGTGGGCTGACTATACCCTCAATGATCTTCAATGGCAATGCAGACAGACATCTCTCCCCCCCCTCTTGTTCGCTGGCTTCCCTTTATGAAATGTTTGCCATTTTTAACACCCTGCTAAGGTGCCTCAGACTAAAAGATAATATTGATTCTGGGCTCCGTCGCTTTCTCTTGCTCGAGCTGCGATATATCACAGGGAGAATTCCACTGTCGGAAATTGCTGGCAGGAAGGGAACTGCTGTGTAGAAAGAAAGAGGGAGAATGAGACTACTGCTGTACTTAAACAGGAATTAAAAACACAAATGCAGAAGAGCTGCCAAATTGTGGATCACACCTTTACAAACTTCACGTAGCGAGCAGTGTATTTTTTTTTTTTTAAATCCCTTTCAAACTGAATGACAGGTGGCAGTTTTTTCTTAAAATAAATTTAAGAATGTGAAGGTTAAGGGTTGGACTGGTAGTCTATAGTGGTGCATTCCAGCGAAGGCTGTAAAACAGCAGCGCCCGGACACTCTGTTTGCACATTTGTGAGCCTAAACGTTCCCAGCATTCATGGACGGGTCAGTACCCTCTCCAAACAGAACAGCGTGTGTGAGCACCAGCCATAAATCCGAGGTGCGAGGAGACGGGGGGGGGAAGAGATAAGACAGACAGTAGTCTTGTATCGGAGACAGGGAAGGGAGGCTGGACACTTAGTGAAGAGACGCAGATAGTACAGTAAAGAAAAAAAAAAAATCAGACAAGCAAAAGCAAAATTTGCTGCTCAGATAAACTGATTTCAAGTTTAATTTTTATTTTTTTAATGCAAGTGCTGTACAAAGTTGAGAGTGTGCAAAAAGACATAAGAAATGTAGAATGTTTTTAATAGTTGTCCACTTAGAGAAACTAACTTCAGAATTAGAACAAAATCAGCAACAAAGAAATAATTCACATCCATTATAATAAATTAAATTTCCCCACAACCCTACTGTACACAATTAACTCCATTTTTTTAACTGCAGTATATTTCGCACCCTGCATCAAACTAAAATAGAGTACTTCAAAATACTAAAAAGTTGTTTAGCCAAAATTTAAACACATTTATGCACAGGGATAGTAATCAGACTCCCATTGCACAGCAGCATGATCCAGTCCAGGTTTCACTACCAGCTTGATCAGCCCCCAGTGTGTCTAGCTAACAAGCTCAGGTGTGTCTTATTATTAAACTCCTAGTGAAAGCAGGACTGGATCACACCGCTGTGCAGCGGGAGTCCGATTCCCATCCCTGTGTAGGCGTATAGTACTGTTGGGAATTATTAGGAAGACTTACACAAATAATTTAACCCTAATTTTGCTTTCCTGATGAGAAGTTACAGAGCAGGTTGAATTTCAGTTGCAACATTAATACCATGAGACTGAATTGAATGAAATTAATCGTCTTGCAAAGACGAAACTTGTTTTTAAATTGGGTTTCCAGAGTTTTCAGCAGTGCCAAATCCATTACAAAATTAATAAATTCAATTAAAGTCTTCAGAGAACAGAGTATTTCACAAAAAAAGGCATAAAGGGAGGCAGGCAGTAAATATATATATAAAAAAAACAAGACAGTTATAATTATGTATTTAGCATATTGATATTTTCTACACAATTCAATTACTCTCAAATCTACCCCCCCCCCCATTTTTAAATTAACACTCCCTGATTTAAATGAAAAAAAAAAAAAAAAAAAAAAAATCTTTTTTTTCAACCTACTTTAAACCCTATCACATCAGGATGGGAATCAGACTCCCGCTGCACAGCAGTGTGATCCAGTCCTGGTTTCACTAGGAGTTTAATAATAAGACACACCGGGGGCTGATCAAGCTGCTAGTGAAACCTGGACTGGATCACACTGCTGTGCAATAGGAGCCTGATTCCCCCTCCCTGACTCTCCTTCACATCTACCCATAACAGGTTAGTTATTCCACAAGGAACAGCAGTTGAATTGTTATTCCTGGTTTTTTGCCAGGTGTTAAGAGGAGATGGCTGGACAACACGCTGCTCCTGATCGCCTGGGGGTGGGGGCAAAATAAAATTAAAAAAAGGTTTTGTTTTTACCAAAAAAAAGCCTCAGTAGCCCTTGGCAACCCATTCCACACCCCCTCTCTGCGTGAATCATGACACTTTCATTACAAGCTATGTTGTGTAGAGTAACAGGAGGTATGCATCGTGATGCCAGAACAAAAAAAAGGCACAACTGTCTCGTAATTCAAGTGGTTACAAGAATGGAAATAAGACTCCTATCGAGTAGCTGTTTCACCCACCGGCCACTAGGAGGGCATGCATTGGGGTTTAACCCAGAAAACCGAGCCGCTAAGTCAGGGGCTTCAAACTCTGTCCTGGGGAGACCCCTGTGGCTGCTGGTTCTCATTCCAACAGAGCTCTCAATTAAGTAAAAATATCTAATTAAGCAGATTATCAGTTCAATGAAGGGTCTGGTTCAGTGATTGAGCGCTGGGTTGGAATGAGAACCAGCAGCCACAGGGGGTCCCCAGGACTCAGGGTTGAGAAGCGCTGTACCAAGTGAAAGCAGTGTAGTGCTTGCGTGTGGACAGACAGAGACACTTACTCCATGTTGTCTTCGAGCTGGTGGACAGTCTGCTTGTCCAGGTAGCGGCAGAACAGAGACAGCAGATTGGACGGCAGCAGGAGGGGCTCGACCAGTGAGGAGCGAGACATCTGGGAGAGTTGCTTAGCAACCAGGAACACTATGTCGGTCCTGAGAGTAAAGGAGAAGTCGATAAAAACAGAATCAGAGCTACCAGTACAAGCAGGAAATCAGACTCCCGCTGCACAGCAGTGTGATCCAGTCCTGCTTTCACTAGGAGTTTAGTAATCAGGCACACCTGAGCTTGTTGCCTAGACACACTGGGGGCTGATCAAGCTGGTAGTAAAACCTGGAATGGATCACACTGCTGTGCAATAGGAGTCCGATTCCCATCCCTGACTCTCCAGAATCTATGCACATTTTAATCCCAATCCTTTATTAAAATCAATTCAACTGTATTTATGCAAATAATTTTTGCAAATCTGAAAGTGCTTTAGCAGACAAGGCAAAGAATCACAATGAAAGGATCAAGGAGCCTCACATGCACAAAACTGCCATCAACTAGACCACTCAGTTAAACAAATGGTCCAATAAAGATGATGTTGAAAGCAGCCAAAAAAAATGACCACCCTTTGGTTTTTAATTGTTTAAAAAAAAAAAAAAAAAAAAAAAAAAAAGCATCAATAAAAAGGTGTTTAAAAACAAAACGTAATAATTTAAAAACAACCAAAATGCAGATTAGACGGCAGAAGGCCTAGAGCGCCGTGGGCAGGGTCTCACCAGCTCTCGAAGTCTCCGATACTGGGTTCCATCGGGGTCTCTGAAGACAGCAGTCTCTCCCCCTGACTCAGCAGGGCGTACAGGAACGAGATCCCAAACTGAAAAGCAACAAGAACCACACAGCAAAGCCTGGGCAGTCAGAAACGAGGCTCTCTCTACAAGACACGGGAATCTGACTACCGCTGCACAGCAGTGTGATCCAGTCCTGCTTTCACTAAGACACACCTGAGCTTGTTAGCTAGACACACTGGGGGCTGATCAAGCTGGTAGCCAAACCTTGAATGGATCACACTGCTCTGCAATAGGAGTCTGATTCCCAGCCTTGCAATAATAATGCTGGTTATCACCAGGATAGAAACAGACACCAAGAAGGAATTATATTGTAGTGTCAAACTGAACAGGACTGTGGGGCTCTGTCCGTCTGTCTTTTGTTTTACCAGCCAAACTGTCTACTCTTTGTATCGCTTTCACACAGACAGATAAACAGACCTTGTTCTGGCAGGCCAGAGACAGCCGCGTGTCTTTCGAGTCAGGCAACGCGGCGGTAAACCCCTGAAGGACCCGAATCAGCCGAGTGAAGGAGAGTCCGCCAATCACAACGCAGAGAGGGGGGTACAGCACAGGGAGGGACTGCAAGAAAGAACCGAAAGCTATTTTTAAAATACATAAATAAAAAAAATCGAGAGAGCGAGAGAGGAGAGAGAACTAATATGGGTCAGAATATTATCACACAATAATAGTTTTAAATTTACTGGAGTGATACCAGGATATATTTTTTCCAGTTTGTCGTCATGGTAAAAGTTTAAATAAATAAATAAATTAGGCAGGATTCCCCCCTGCCCCCACAGGTTAAAAATTTAGGGTCTTTACACGAAAATTGCCACAGAACTTGCACAGCCATTCCAACACAGGCAGGAGGTACCTCGTCTGGGCTGGTGTCCCTGGCCATCAGAAGAGGAAGCTCATTGGACACGGCAGTGAGAATCTCCAAAGCAGCGTCATGGGACAGGAAGGGGAGGAGTCTGGCCACCAGACGCTTGCCTTTGGCCACCAACAGGAAGGGCAGGAAGTTGACCGTTGATTTGCTGAGGAGGAGGAAAGAAGTAGTCAGCCAATCAAAACAAGGGAAGGAGAGAGAGAGACAAACTACAACAGTCACTACCCCAAACATTTGATAAGCTGATGTACTGACACAGACCTATACAGCTAAGGCCAAAAGTTTTGCATTACAGTACGATTGAGACAATAAAAAATAACTATGAATATAAATTTAGATCTTATTTAACATGTAATCAAGAGAAAACTACAAAATGATATCGCAAAAAAGGTCTCTCTGAAGGAAGCCATAATAGTAGCACAAGGAGTATTTCATGTTAGATTTCGAAAGGTCACATTCAACTAACAAGCTCTGGTGTGTTATTATTAAACTCCTAGTGAAAGCAGGACTGGATCACACTGCTGTGCAGCGGGAGTCTGATTATTAAACTCCTAGTGAAAGCAGGACTGGATCACACTGCTGTGCAGCGGGAGTCTGATTCTACAAGGCAGTGTGTAGCTCAGTACGTCTTCCGAGGGGGGCGGGGTGGCAATGGGAGCTGCTGGTTTCGCTCACTCTGTGTCGAGCTGCCCCTCCTTCAGCATGCGGAACAGCAGGTGTACTTTGCGTTGCCGCTGGTCCTTGAAACGAGAGCGATTCTCCTCGGGGAACGCGGACAGCTTCCTGTCCGCCTCCTCCACATCCAGCAAGATCATGTACATCTGAGAGGGGAGAGCAGGGAGGGAGAGGGGAGAGAGAGAGAGAGAGAGAAAGACTTAACGGCAGAATAAACACTTGTGTAGAACAAGAAACCTTGCAAAAGAGGAAAAAATTATTTATGAAAGCAAGAAAGAGAAACCTTTGCATAAATGAGAATCAGAAATAGACGAAGAAAATATTACAGGGCGGAGACAGAAGATATACTGTGAAAGATAGAATAATGAAGATAGGTGAGATAAACCAATAGCCTTTACATAATGGGAGAAATCTCACAGCAGAAGGGCACTTACTTTTTCTATGGTGTTCAGGATGGCTAATTTTTGGTGACCCAAATCCTTGTTCTCCTAAAAAGGCAAGGGGGGAACACAGTATAAAAAGGAGACCCGTTTCTCTACCGAACACTGACTACAAAGTCATTTGCATTTGATTTTAGTCAGACTTTAGAACTGATTTTATTATCCGATTTATTTTACCTCGTCTGGCGAGTGCGCGTGGACGGCGTCGATGGCTCTACGAGGAGAGAAACACGTCGATACTGCAACCTGACCGAGCGAGCCCTCGATGTGCACCACTGAGAGAGAGAAAGAGGCGCGGAGAGAGAAGTGGACAAGAGGGAAATGAGGGAAGAGAAAGAAGATGCAAAGAAAAAAAACTGAATTTAAGGCTGATGGAAATATGGGTCAAGGTCTCTTAACTAGACTCAGGGTTTAACTGAATCAAGATCCCATTATACCCCTCCTGCCCCTTTACAATACCCCTCAATACAGTACACACCCCTCCTGCCCCTGATTAGACCCCCACCCCACCCCCCTGACCTGGCTCATATGTCTCTGCTTTCTGCACGTAGGGGGTGATGAGTTTGGGGGGCTCCCTCTTCGTCCTGTCTCCCAACATCTCCTCCTCTGCCAGCTTTCGCTCCAGCTTATGGTAATACGCCTTGGAGGAGAGGGAGAATAAAATCAAGTATTGTGAATACAAAACCCCAGACTGTCAAGCACATCTATGTCAGTCTTACTTCCTTCCCTGCAATAATAATGCTGGTTATCATCACAGGGATGGGAATCAGACTCCCGCTGCACAGCAGTGTGATCCAGTCCCTGGTTTCACTAGGAGTTTAATAATCAGACACACCTGAGCTTGTTAGCTAGACACACTGGGGCTGATCAAGCTGGTAGTGAAACCTGGACTGGATCACACTGCTGTGCAATAGGATTTGCGGGGCTGCTTGGTTTACCTGATAGTAATAATCGTCCAGGTGCGGGTTCTCACTCTGCAGCTGAATCATCTGCAGTCGGATCACCCAGTCCTTCTCCTTCTGAGACATGATGTTGGAGTAGGGGTCCAGGCGAGCAGGCTTTCTCAGGGAGCTGGAAGAGGGAAGAGGGGAGGGGGGAGGCAGACATGCCAGAGTGGATCAAGACACCCCCCCCACCCCCTCCTCCCCTAAAATCGTATCTATCGTACAGCTGTTGCCAAAAGTTTTGCATCCCCACCCTCTGTATAGAATGAACTCCCTCAGCTTCATAGAGTCCAATGAAAGCTGCTGAATAATATTCCCTTGTTAACATTCAATATGTTAACAAGGGAACATTATTCAGCAGCTTTCACTGGACTCTATGAAGCTGAGGGAGTTCATTCTAGAGGGTGAGGATGCAGCTGTACACTTCGAGGCAGCCCTACCTCTGCGTTCTCTGCTGTCTCTGGTTGAGAATCCTTCTGTGCTGGGGGTGGAGCTGAGTCACATGACCTGGTAACCTGCAAATCAATAACCTAATAAGTTATTAATGATAGAGGAGGGGGGGGGGGGGGGGGACAACCTTCCTTGTGGGGGGATCACAGACTAACCACTATGAATTCAATCCTGACAGAAGGCACTGGAGCCCACATCGCTCGTCTGCTCCAATTCCTCTCAGTTTAACAGAGCAGTTTCAATGAGTGATGTCATACCTGAATCGCATGGGATTGGCTGGCGGGCTGAAAAAGGGGGCGGGGCCAGGCGCTGGGGACCGGGGGCCGAAACGCATCTGGAGCATCTTGGGGGTCAGAGGTCGAGTCGGGGTGCTGATATTGGGAGAGGAGGGGTGGAAGGGGGAGAGGAAGCGACCGGGCTGGGAACACACAGAGTACAGGGGAATCAAAACAGCACTCAAAGTATTAACCCTGCTTGGGTCAGAAGAGTGGCCAAAACTAGAGCTGCTCAGAAGGAGTATTCTATTATCAGGACAGAGCTCTTTGAATTAAGAAACAGCTGCTTGGGTTTGTGAGGATCGCTGCTCTCCGCAGGAGTCTTTCAGAAAAGCGAGCGATCGCTCACAAATCCCAAGCAGCTGTTTCTTCACTCAATCGCTTTCCTTTAATACTAATGAAAATCATATTGCACAAGTTTTTAAAAAAAAAACACATTGAAAACAAACCAAGACATTTAATAAAAAAATAAAACAAAGAAACAGAGTTTTACTGACACCTGCTGGTCAAAATCTCACCTGCCCAAACCTAGAGGTGAAAGGTCGCATGGGACACAGGGGGGACTGAGGCATCATGGGACTTTGCATCTAAAGACAGGTGATAAATACAGAATGGCAAGAGGACTCCCATTGCATAGCACTTCGATCCATTCCTAGTTTCACTAGGAGTTTAATAATAAGACTCACCCTGAAAACATTTTAAATTGTAAGATTTACTATCTCTTAAAAGGAGGTAAAGGAGCGCTGACCATCTTTAAAATCCATTCTCTCACCTCTTATTAGCTTTATTAACAGGATCACTGGCCCCTCCCTTTAAAAGGGAGATTTCAGACTCACCTGTTGGTATCTTTGACCGAACGGTCTGGGCGACACATGACTTGACTGATCGCCGTTCGAAACAGGGGATGCTGGGTAACGGCGTGACGCGGGCGACGACAAGAAGTCAAGGGTGGTGGGCAGGATCCTGTGGTCTGCTGACCTGTCAATCACCCTCAAGACGGCATTGTCCTGAATTTAAAAAATGATAAAGGATTATATTGGACTGTGGCTCCAGCAATGATTCACACAGCCCCCCTGAGTTTCAATAGCCATAGTTTTATATATTATACTGGACTGTGGCTCCAGCAATGATTCAGACAGCCCCCCTGAGTTTCAATAGCCATAGTTTTATATATTATACTGGACTGTGGCTCCAGCAATGATTCAGACAGCAACCCCCCCCCCCCCCCCCCCCCCCCCGAGTTTCAGCATGGTGTTACAATTTCTTCTGTCAACCGCTCCACCACGATCAAGTTTCTCACCTCCAGGACGGGACAGGGGGTTTGAGTCCGGCTGCTGAAGTGGGGCGGTATCCAGAGTCCAGAATCGGTGACCGTCTGCAGAGATGAAAAACAAACACTTATTTTTCTTTATTTGGCAGACATCTATCCCAGGCGACTCGCACAGATCACAGGGCAGCACAGGGTTACAATGCAAGCTTCATATTGAAACACAGTGTAGTTTACAGCAAGTACAATACTACTACTGGAATAAAATGAGACAATTTGCCCTATTTTCATCTCTGCAATAATATTGTTATCACAGGGATGGGAATAAGACTCCCGCTGCACAGCAGTGTGATCCAGTCCAGGTTTCACTAGCAGCTTGATCAGCCCCCAGTGTGTCTAGCTAACAAGCTCAGGTGTGTCTTATTATTAAACTCCTAGTGAAAGCAGGACTGGATCACACTGCTGCTTTCATTGGGAGTTTAATAAGACACACCTGAGCTTGTTAGCTAGACACACTGGGGGCTGATCAAGCTGCTAGTGAAACCTGGACTGGATCACACTGCTGTGCAATAGGAGTCTGATTCCCAGCCCTGCTGTCGCTCACCTGGTCATTCTCAGTATCCATATCATCCCAAATCGAGCTAATCCCACTGTCCACTATAGCGCTGTCCAAACTCTGCAGACAGGGACAAAATGGACACAACAAAGCCACCATGAGGAGACATGATTTAGCAGACTGCAGTTTCAGCATTTCAGTTTTACCTGCGAAAAAGTTTCAAGCTGGCACTGCAAGAGCCACAAAAACATAAGAAACAGCTACTACTGTGTGAAGCATTGCTGGAGCCACAGTCCAGTATAATATATAAAACTATGGCTATTGAAACTCAGGGGGGCTGTCTGAATCATTGCTGGAGCCACAGTCCAGTATAATATATAAAACTATGGTTATTGAAACTCAGGGGGGCTGTCTGAAGCACTGCTGGAGCCACAGTCCAGTATAATATATACAACTATGGCTATTGAAACTCAGGGGGGGCTGTGTGAATCATTGCTGGAGCCACAGTCCAGTATAATATATAAAACTATGGCTATTGAAACTCAGGGGGGCTGTGTGAAGCACTGCTGGCGCCACAGTGTAATAATTAAGGATCTTGAAAGGTGTTTTATTTCACCTCTAAAGTTGGTCGGCCTTCAATGGTCCGAATGACGGCTGGATCCTGGAATTCCACTCTCTTCCCAAATTCCCGTCTCCGGGCTCCTCTGTAATCCTTCTGGCCTGCTGTGAAGAATGAAGCCTGGGGCTTGAGCGGGATGGTGGACTCAGGTTTGGGTGTTTGAGGCTGGGGAGGCTGGGGAGGCTGGGGAGGCTCGGTCACTGCGGTCCCAGGCTGGGCCGGGGCCTGTGGTTCTTCTGGATTCGGTTCGGCTGGGGTCTCCTCTTTTCGAGGCGGGGAGCTGGGGGGATGTGTTTTTGAATTTTTGGTGAATTCTCCGCAGAAGAGGAATAAATCTGTGGGATCTTCCTCCTCTCCCCCTGATTCAATATCTAAAGAGAGAGAGAGAGAGAGAGTGAAGAGAGAGAGAGAGAGAGAGATGTCTAGGGAGCCGAAACGAATGCATGGTTTCAACAATTTCACGTTGTTTTAAATTAGTCATGTTACTTACAGATTACAAGAGAAAATTAATATTTTTGTATTTAAACGGAGAGTCCAGCAATCCTGTTAATAAAGCTAATAAGAGGTGAGAGAATGGATTTTAAAGATGGTCATAAAGGGAGGGGCCAGTGATCCTGTTAATAAAGCTAATAAGAGGTGAGAGAATGGATTTTAAAGATGGGCAGCGCTCCTTTAAAGGGAGGGGCCAGTGATCCTGTTAATAAAGCTAATAAGAGGTGAGAGAATGGATTTTAAAGATGGTCAGCGCTCCTGTAAAGGGAGGGGCCAGTGATCCTGTTAATAAAGCTAATAAGAGGTGAGAGAATGGATTTTAAAGATGGTCAGCGCTCCTGTAAAGGGAGGGGCCAGTGATCCTGTTAATAAAGCTAATAAGAGGTGAGAGAATGGATTTTAAAGATGGTCAGTGCTCCTTTAAAGGGAGGGGCCAGTGATCATGTTAATAAAGCTAATAAGAGGTGAGAGAATGGATTTTAAAGATGGTCAGCGCTCCTTTAAAGGGAGGGGCCAGTGATCCTGTTAATAAAGCTAATAAGAGGTGAGAGAATGGATTTTAAAGATGGTCAGCGCTCCTTTAAAGGGAGGGGCCAGTGATCATGTTAATAAAGCTAATAAGAGGTGAGAGAATGGATTTTAAAGATGGTCAGCGCTCCTTTAAAGGGAGGGGCCAGTGATCCTGTTAATAAAGCTAATAAGAGGTGAGAGAATGGATTTTAAAGATGGTCAGCGCTCCTGTAAAGGGAGGGGTCAGTGATCCTGTTAATAAAGCTAATAAGAGGTGAGAGAATGGATTTTAAAGATGGGCAGCGCTCCTTTAAAGGGAGGGGTCAGTGATCCTGTTAATAAAGCTAATAAGAGGTGAGAGAATTGGATTTTTAAGTCAAGTTTTTCCTCGGCTCCTCACCCAGTCCGAAGGTCTCCTCGTTGTACAGATCGATCTCCTCGTCTTCCTCGGCCATCTCCTGGAGCAGAGGGGAGTCGTCGTCATCTTCATTCACCCCCCAGGCACTGCCCTGCCCGGCCAGCAGAGGGGGCTGCTCACCCTCCTAACAGATAGAGACAGAGGAAACGCTGGACGAATGTGGTAAACTAACACAGACGCTAATATTATCCAATCACAGTTTCTGGACTATGCAGCCAAAAGGTAAAATTGAAAAGAAAGGTGCATTTGGTTATAATACTCCCTTGCTCTTTTCTATAGGGAAGCTGCTCTGGTCAATATTTAAGTCAAGATTAAAGACTTACTTTTATAGTCTAGCCTTCTTAACCCCAGACTTGCATGCATCATTATTTTTAATAATCTATTTTACTTGCTGATGTTTGCAATTTTGGATCATTCTGACTAATACCCTGTTTTCTTCACCCATTTATTATTATTATTATTATTATTATATTATTATTATTATTATTATTATTATTATTTACTGTTCATTTTCACTTTTTTGATCCAGCAAACTCATGTTTGAAAGGGCAGGTAAAATAAATTGAATTTAAAAATAGTGTTGAGTTCTGGGTTAGGGTGCAAAAAATTAAACAAATGTAAATACTTCTAGTGTCAATAGTAATTCCAGGAGTGTCTGGAATCATCAGAATTCCCTGCCTGCAGAGTAACAGTATGAGAAACCATGACAGAGAAATAATAACATCTCAAAATCAAAGAATAGAAATATAATTTTTTTTTTACAGTATAAATAATCTAGCAGGATTGAATACTTGCAACCAAGGCATTGAAAAAAAATTATATATAATAAATAAATCACAGCACCCCCTGGCGTTTGTGATCGGTACTGCTTCACAAATATTTTTTTCTACGCCTAACCGATCGCAAACGATAGAGGGCGCTGTTCGCTCTTTTCCAGAAAGCACATCCACTGGGCAATACACCGCCCGGGTCCTCTCTCTCTCGACCCCCACACCTCCCACAAACAGTGTCCTTTTAATAATAATAATAAATAATAATAATAATGCCATATTCCAATTAACATCCCCTCAATCAATTAATTGTTTTTTTTATGACACAGGCTTTATTGAGCAAACATTACATACAGCTCCTCAGCAACACATGCGATAAAGGTTATGCATGCGTGTGTATGTAATTAAATATACCGGCTCAAAGCTTGTGTTGTAGAAAGGACTGTTAATGAAATAACTGGATGCGCAGGTTTAATCAGGGCTGGCATTCTCCAGAGGGTTCAAGCTACAGCTGCAGTATTTATATAACCGATTGGTATTTACTGTTCAACCTCCGAATCAGTGTTACGAAGTCTTTTGCACTTCGCAAGAATTATCACATGAGCATCAGCACTGAGAGACGTGCGTAGGTGCGCGTATTAATAATAACAAGAATAAAAATCTAAAATTAGCGCAACACTTGTCCAGGTTGCATTTATTGTGCGCAAACTGAGAATCTAAAGTATTGCACCTTGCAATATCACAACCCGTAGCCTAACGATGCAAGAAGCCACGACTAATTCAATACCTTGCTGTTGTATTGAGATGCTTACAAACACGGGCCTGTGTGGCACACGGGCGCGAATTTAAACTCGTGTTTTCCACTGCAAAAAGGATACCGATCGGCTCATTGTTTTGTTTGTTTGTTTTAATTAAAATCCATATAAAAAAAAAAAATATCAAATGGTGTTTAATTTGGTTGAAGCAAACAAATAAATAAGAAAATAAATAAACGCTATTTAAACCCGTACCTACTACCGACTCCACCGGGTTTGTCTGCTTAGAATAGGTTAATTAGCATCATTTTAATTGAGTTTTTTTTGTTGTTGTTTTGTTTTGCATTGATTCTGCACTGCTTATACAGAACAAGAAACCGCAAGCATGGTTTTAATTTCAATATCAGTCGAAGCTGACTCGTTAGGGAGAGAAAATGAAGCAGAAAGGAGCACTTACGGTAGGGTCGGACGCGTTATTCATTATTTAATCCTTCACAAACGGTGTTGTGTGTGTTTATTTTATTAGTTTTTTGACGCCCTCGCTTGCTTTGCTGGCTGCGTGTCAGGAGGCTCGCTCGTCCGGTACAGAGCAGCCCCCTCCCGTCTCGCCATTTAACATTCCCGCGGCCACAGGTGTGCGACCGCACTGCGCCTGCGCGGGCACACCTGGTACGGCAATGGGACAGAACATGGCGGCTCCCCGCTCCGCGATTCAGCACGGCTTGGGTACGGCACGCACTGCCGCTTATGTGTGTCCGTTCATTTTAATCGGACCGTGCAATCTAGAGACGCGCTTCTACAGTTTGGAGATGAACCAATTCACAGATTGCATGGGAAACGCTTTCCAAATCACTACACGTGTTACTGTCTACCTGCTTCTTCACAAATACTACTAATAATGCCTTGTGTGCTCGCTCTTTGAAAAACAACTTCTTCTTCTTCTTCTTTTTCTGCTCCTTGACGGAACGAAGCGAGAAGACGAGAAGACAAGAAGCAAGAAGAAGAAGATAAGAAGAAGAAGAAGAAGACAACAGAATAATAAGAAGAAGAGAAAAAGCGAAGATTGAAGAAGAATACGAGGAAGACAAAGAATAAGAATAAGAAGACTAAGACTAAGAAAAAGAAAAGAAAGACGGGGAAGACTTTTCAGAATATTCTTTTTTTCTGACAGGAATACGAAGAAGGCTTGAAGACGACGGCTTCTTCTTCTCTCTGCTGAGGAAGCGAAAAACGCTTCTTCTTTCTTCTGCTTCTTTCTTCAGAAGAAGAATGCTTCTCTTTTTCCTCCCGAAGTAAGACGACTAAGAAGACGAAGAATACGACGAGGAAGAAGAAGAGTTCTTCTCCTTCGAAGAAGACTGTCTGAAGTAACGGAAGATAAGACGAAGAAAAAGACGAGCTTCCTTCTGCTTCTTCTTCTTCTAAGAAAAAGACGCTAGGTAAGAACTGCATTGCCTTCTTCTTCTGCTCTCTTCTTCTTCTTCTTCTTCTTTTGCTTCTTCTTCTTCTTCCTGATGACGAAGACGAAGAAGAAGAGTCTGCTTTTTTCTGAACTAAGAAAAGACGAGGAAGACGAAGAATCTTTCTCTCTAAAGAATACTTCTTCACATGTCTTCTTAGAAGAGGAGACAAAGACAAAGAAGCCAAGATTTTTTTCCTTTTAAGCTTCTTCTTTCGAAGTCCTTCTGAAGGTAGAAAAGACTTCTTGCTTCTTTCTTGTCGACTGACTGGACGTCAGAAGCTTCTTCTTCTGCTTCTTCTTCTTCTGTTTCTTCTTCTTCTTCTTCTTCTCCAGCATTAAAAACACGAGCAATATCCACTGTGGGGCTGGCTGGGTCACATCCACATTTCAAAAGCATTTATTTAACCAGGCTACAACCTGTGATTAGGTTTGCTCATCAGTAGAATACAGACCCAGCTCTGCATGAGAAAGACCAGGATTATGATGCTTTCTGTTGCATCTGTTTTTAAAAAAAAAAATCGAAATAGCTCAATTAAAATCCTCATTTGGTAGTTATTGTATGCAGTAATAAGCTAAATAAACTTGTCAAGTCGAAAGGCTGGAGAAATCATCACAGAGGGTATTTCATCATATCACCGCTGTTTAAAATGCTACAGGCGAAAAGGACCGGTGCGGCGTTACCTTTATTTAGGTAATTTGTAAGTGAATACGTACTAGGATATGTTATTTATGATTTATTATAGCTATGTTTGTTTTTAGAGAGTTATTGTCCGTTGTGAATTGTCGCCTGTGATGAATTGCTGTCGACAAATTGGCGGGACACCGATTTCACGGTTAAAACGAGCCTCAGACTCTTATCCGCGATGTCTGTTTCTTTAATCTTATTTTTTTTTTACTCTTCTATAGACTTCGGTTCTCACTTCAAGACTTTACCTTGTTTGTTTGTTTTAAATCTTCTTTAAAAACAAATAAAATAATAATAATTATTTAAAGTTTGTTTCTGGCGTCTTGTTCCCTCAGCCGCGCGCTTCTCTGTGTTTGAATTTGAACCGGATTCGGCGGGAGGCTCGCGCAGCGCGTCGACAGCTCCTTCGTTTGGAAACATTTTCAGTTTTTAATTAAATATTAAAATAAAATAATAATATTAATATAATAATAATAATATTAAATAATATAATATTAATTACATTAAATTTTTTCATTCATTCATTCATTCATTCATTCATTTATTTATTTATTTATTTATTTTGCTGGTTTAGAAAAAAACACATACTCAGTCAGAAATATCGTTACTTTTTTTTATCACCAAGTGGTTTAATTAATAAATTCCTCGGTGCTCATGGAGTTTTTTCATTAGTTGGTAAACCCTTGATGAAGTCTCTACTATATATATATATATATATATATATATATATATATATATATATATATATATATATATATATATATATATATATATATATGACTCTAGACTGACCTGATAGTATCGGTATAATAATAATTAATTTCTTTATATCCATTGAAGTACGGTAACATATCACACATATCATATACTGTATATAATTATGACACGTATATTCCCTTAGACATGTGTCGTAAGACATAAATTTGTTGTGTACTGTATTTAAAAACACATGTAATTAAATAACTGAAGAGTAGATATGAGGAGGGATTTGGAAGGGTATAAAACAAAGTCACAAAAAATATATATATATAAACACATTACAAAAACACAAAAAACTTTCGAAGGCATTTTGAAAGCTATATTATTATTATTATTATTATTATTTATTATTATTATTATTATACTCTCTCTCTGCTTTTCTGATTTTCCAGGAGGGAGGTCATCCACCGCGGCGAGAGAGAGAGAGAGCCACGACAAGTCACCACTCCCGGGAGTATCGCCACCCCCTCATAGCCACCACAGTGCCCCAACACCTTCTCTCTCACCAAGAGGTAGTGGGTTCCCTTCCCGAACTCCCCTTCCCCTCCCCAGAGACGGGGAAGAGGGGCAGGGGAAAAGGGGGGGGGGGTAGAAAGAGGAAACTGCTGTTAGGTAGCCTTTCCAACTCTTTTCCTTATCGACACACAGGTAAATAGGGGAGAGCACAGGCAGACAGACACACAGGTGCATAGACAAACAGACAGGTAGCTGTGTTACCTTGGTCCTGACATACAGGTGAGGGTAGGGGGTGAAGGCAGGGGTCTCGTGAGAGTGGTGTTGCATCTTCAGCCAGGCGTTCAGCATGCAGACCCCCACACCCGGCAGAGCCACGACGAACGACAACATCTTCCAGGTACGAGCTGAGAGAGGAGGGAGGGGTGTGAGAAAGGGAGAGAGAGGGGGAGGGAGAGAGGGACAGAGGGAGGGACAGAGGGAGGGAGAGAGAGGGAGTGTCTGTTTACAAGTTTTGGAAATTTGTCTCAGGTCAAACTAAAGGACGGTGAAAGTTGGCAACCCTTCCTCGCTGTGTGTGTGTGTGTGTGTCTGTTTTCACAATTGCAAAACTCCCTCTCTCTCTCTCTGTGTGTCTCTTTGTTTCTCTCTCTGTTTCTCTCTCTCTCTCGCACCCTAGATGGACAGAGAGTACTCCAAATTTGTCACATACAGACCTTTCATCAACAAACCCACAAAGACACACAAACAGACATGAATTGGTAATGTCACCAGCAGAAAGACACACACACACACACACACACACCGACAGACACACAGAATCAACGTACAGACACTGCAGCTGACAGACTGACAGACACAGCACAGACACTGCAGCTGACAGACTGACAGACACAGCACAGACACTGCAGCTAACAGACAGACAGACACAGTACAGGCACTGCAGCCAACAGACAGACACAGCACAGACACTGCAGCCGACAGACAGACAGACACAAAACAGACACTGCACCGTACAGACAGACAAACGGACTTTCCCTCACCTCCCCCCTGATGACCTCCGGCGCCCGGCGCCGTGGCGAGGGCCCTCCTGAACGTTCCAAGAGACGCGCGAGGGACGGCAGCCATCTCTCTCTCTCTCTCTTTCTCTCTCTTTCTCTCTCTTTTTTTTGTTTCACAGGACGAAGGGAAGAAAACTATTCCCCGGGCACGGGCAACTGGGCTTCAAAACTGAACTCTGTCTCGCTGGGTGCCTCTCTGTCTGTCTGTGCCCTTCAAGCGCACAGCATGGGTGTTTCGTTTCCTCCTCCCCTTCTCTCCAGATTCTGTCTTTCTGCCAAAACCCTCTGGGCAGCTGTTTATTTTTAGTTTTATTAATGCGTTAAGTCAACCTGACGCCTCCCCCAAATCTACCCACCTCTCTCTCCCTGTCAAAACAACTCTTAAGAAACACAGTTAACCAGAGGATCTCGAGCCAGACTCCTCATCTCAGCATGGACAGACCAACACCAGAGTCTGTTATGAAAGTGTTCCCTAGTAAGAGCGCAGCCAACTGTAATAAAGCACAGGGAAGCATTGTAAAGCACTGAGAGGTCTGGTAAAGCACAGGGAAGCATTGTAAAGCACTGAGAGGTCTGGTAAAGCACAGGGAAGCATTGTAAAGCACAGAAAGGTCTGGTAAAGCATAGGGAAGCATTGTATGAAAGCAATTCACAAGGGAACATTATTCAGG
This sequence comes from Polyodon spathula, assembly GCF_017654505.1. Lineage (NCBI taxonomy): Eukaryota > Metazoa > Chordata > Actinopteri > Acipenseriformes > Polyodontidae > Polyodon > Polyodon spathula. Next base: position 3,192,592 of record NC_054575.1, read on the forward strand.
CTTTCACTGGACTCTAAAGCTGAGGGAAGCATTCTATATAGAGGGGGTGCAATTCAATATGTTAACAAGGGAACATTATTCAGCAGCTTTCACTGGACTCTATGAAGCTGAGGGAGTTCATTCTATATAGAGGGGGTGCAATTCAATATGTTAACAAGGGAACATTATTCAGCAGCTTTCACTGGACTCTATGAAGCTGAGGGAGTTCATTCTACAGGGTGAGGCAAAACCTAGTCAGAGCTGTACATAGCAAATACCCTTTTTGTGTGTGTGCTGATGTAAGTGGTGGTGATGTCACAGTGCTGGGACGTGACCTCACAGCGCGTAAGTGCTGGTGACGTCACACTGAATTTTGCTCACTCCTATCGCCTGCCCTCATGTTTCTATTCAGAGAGACTTGTTTTCAGGCACTAATTATGATACCTATCAACGACAGAGTATAGGGGGAGGGGCGAAAGCCCAAGACTTGGAGGGTGAAGGTCAGTGTGTGTGTGTGTCTCTGTCTGTACTATTTGTTTGTTTACCCTGCTTTTTAATGCTTTACCAGACCTCTCTGTGCTTTACAATGCTTCCCTATGCTTTACCAGACCTCTCTGTGCTTTACAATGCTTCCCTATGCTTTACCAGACCTCTGTGCTTTACAATGATTCCCTGTGCTTTACCAGACCTCTCTGTGCTTTACAATGCTTCTCTATGCTTTACCAGACCTCTCTGTGCTTTACAATGCTTCCCTATGCTTTACCAGACCTCTGTGCTGTACAATGCTTCCCTATGCTTTACCAGACCTCTCTGTGCTTTACAATGCTTCCCTGTGCTTTACCAGACCTCTCTGTGCTTTACAATGCTTCCCTGTGCTTTACCAGACCTCTCTGTGCTTTACAATGCTTCCCTGTGCTTTACCAGACCTCTCTGTGCTTTACAATGCTTCCCTATGCTTTACCAGACCTCTCTGTGCTTTACAATGCTTCCCTGTGCTTTACCAGACCTCTCTGTGCTTTACAATGCTTCCCTATGCTTTACCAGACTCTCTGATTAAATAAATTTCAAAATTAAAAACACTACAAAACTTTAAGGGTGAATTAAAATCGTATGTGATTTCAAAATTAAAAACACTACAAAAATTTTTGTTTTTTTTTTACATTCATAACACTAAAAGTAATTTTTGTGATGTAAAAAAGTATATTCTTTGAGATTCTAAGAAGTAACTTTTTTTTTTTTTTTTTTACATTCATAAAGCTTTTTTTATTTTTATTATTGTTTTTAACAATTTGCCCTCATTTAACAGCATGCTCACATTGTTAATAGAAAATCACATTTTAACACCAGGCTTTCTGCTTAAAAAAGAACAATTAAAAACTAATAATTCAATGGACAATGACACCCACTTTAAAACATTTTATTTAAAAAAAAAAAAGTCAATTTTATCTGTAGGGAAAGTCATTTAAAATCCGATTGGCCGACGATACAACCACTTCTCATTGGTTGGGGAATTATGAGCAGCAGATGCTTGATGATGTCACAAGGGCGGGGGAACGGGACGGCAGCCAATGAGATTGGCAGGCGATATGACAAGCGTAAGAGCACACGGCAAATTCTACTGGCTGATGATGAGGACAGAATGCAAAAGCCCGTTCTGATTGGTTACAGGATGCATTGCTGAAAAGTTACTGGTTAACAAAGACAGATCCCTCCCCCTCCAACAAGTACCGAGACAGATGAAGTAAATAAATAGTCGGATTTGCCCCATTTCTCAGCCCCCCCTTTTCTTGTCTGAGAATTCGGACCGCATTATATATATATTTATTTTAATTTCTCTGTCTGTGTGGATTCTTGTTAGGAAGGGAGACTGTCTGTCTGTCTCTTGTACAAAGATCAGTCCAGTCTTTCTAAGTTATAGAGTCGATCTGTCTGTGTGTGTGTGTGTGTGTTGGGTGTGTTTCTGTCTCAGATTTACTCAAGTCTATTCTGTCTGTGTGTGTGTGTGTGTGTGTGTGTGTGCTTGGGGGTCCAGTCAAGTTCAATAAGTATTTATCTACACCACATCTGAACAGCTTCCAGTAAACCTATGTCGGAGTGTTCCAGGTCACAGGTCCCCAGCCCCCACTCCTTCAACAATAAGAGGACATCTTGTCCTAGTCATTCATCGAGCAACTGAGGACTGACGGGGGACTAGAGTAGCCAGAATTATCTAGTAATATAAACTCCATCCTGGAAGTAGCCTTCATCTTGCCAGCCCTGAGAGAGCACGGGCCGACCGGGAAGGAATCTCTTCGGGACCCACGCTGTCTGTGTGGATTCTTGTTAGGAAGGGAGACTGTGTGTCTCTTGTGTGTAGATCAGTCCAGTCTTTCTATATGCATTCAGAGTAAGTAGACTTGTTCAGTCTCGACATCTGTCTGAAGTGTGTTGTGTGTGGTGTGTGTGTGTGTGTGTGTGTGTGTGTGTGTGTGTGTGTGTGTGTGATTGTGGTGTGTGTGTGTGTATATTGTGTGCGTCTCCTCTCATGTATACAGCTCAAAGTCCAGTCTCTTGGAGTTGTAGAACTGGGCTCCAGGCTGCCCCACTCTCCTACAGTAAACTCCATCCTGGAAGTAGCCTTCATCTTGCCAGCCCTGAGAGAGAGACAGAATTATCACACACCGATCGTACAGAACGCTACAGTCTCTTCCTGTGTATATTAGACGGAAATATTCCTATAAATTAGACTAAAGATGAATCTTCGTTGTATATAGGACTGGAAGTCGTCTCTACATGGAACTGTACCTTGGAATTCTGGAAGTTGCCTGTATTGTGTGCATATCAGACTGTGTATTGGACTGATCTGTACTGAATGCATTGGGCCAAGAGTGGTCTGTACTGTGTGTATTGGGCCGGGAGCAGTCTGTACTGTGTGTATTGGGCCGGGAGCAGTCTGTACTGTGTGTATTGGACCGGGAGCAGTCTGTACTGTGTGCACTGGACTGGGAGCAGTCTGTACTGTGTGTATTGGGCCGGGAGCAGTCTGTACTGTGTGCACTGGACTGGGAGCAGTCTGTACTGTGTGTATTGGGCTGGGAGCAGTCTGTACTGTGTGTATTGGGCCGGGAGCAGTCTGTACTGTGTGTATTGGGCTGGGAGCAGTCTGTACTGTGTGTATTGGGCCGGGAGCAGTCTGTACTGTGTGTATTGGGCCGGGAGCAGTCTGTACTGTGTGCACTGGACTGGGAGCAGTCTGTACTGTGTGTATTGGGCCGGGAGCAGTCTGTACTGTGTGCACTGGACTGGGAGCAGTCTGTACTGTGTGTATTGGGCCGGGAGCAGTCTGTACTGTGTGCACTGGACCGGGAGCAGTCTGTACTGTGTGCACTGGACCGGGAGCAGTCTGTACTGTGTGTATTGGGCCGGGAGCAGTCTGTACTGTGTGTATTGGGCCGGGAGCAGTCTGTACTGTGTGTATTGGGCCGGGAGCAGTCTGTACTGTGTGCACTGGACTGGGAGCAGTCTGTACTGTGTGCACTGGACCGGGAGCAGTCTGTACTGTGTGCACTGGACTGGGAGCAGTCTGTACTGTGTGTATTGGGCCGGGAGCAGTCTGTACTGTGTGCACTGGACTGGGAGCAGTCTGTACTGTGTGCACTGGACTGGGAGCAGTCTGTACTGTGTGTATTGGGCCGGGAGCAGTCTGTACTGTGTGCACTGGACTGGGAGCAGTCTGTACTGTGTGTATTGGGCCGGGAGCAGTCTGTACTGTGTGTATTGGGCCTGGGAAAATTGGGCTGGGAGCAGTCTGTACTGTGTGTATTGGGCTGGGAGCAGTCTGTACTGTGTGTATTGGGCTGGTGCACTGGACTGGGACTAAAACTGTGTGTATTTTTGCCCGCCTCAGTTATTACTCCTGTGCAAAAATGGTACTCCTCGTGGTGTGCATGGTCAGGCAGTTATACACTGGTGTATTTGGGCCGGGACAGTTCGTACGTGCACTGGTCAAATACAGTACATTACTGTGTTGTTGGGGGCCGGAGATCCCTCTGTACTCATACACGTACAACATTGGAGTGGATACAACTGAAAAGTTGTATTCATGAACATCATAACCAACACTTGCATCGCAGAAACTCCTTACTAAAAAGGAAAACCAAACATAAAATACTTTATTTTTTTATAATGAGCGCACGTACAGCACTACTACAAACAGTGGAGAAATATAATAGAACATACATTTAAAAAGAAACGGGCGTGCACATAGACCAGTGTGCAGGTGTAAACGGGTACATGTGCACACAAGCCTATAAAACTGAAATCACTAATTCCAATACTACACTGCTGCCGGTATGATGGCTGCATTGTAATCTATGGAGGTGCGGAGCGACTGCGCCTGCATCCAGGAGCTGTGTTGTAAACACAGACGCGGTTCCACTGAACGCTGTTGTGAAAACTGGGACATACAAAAAATGTTTTTTTTTTTTTTTTCTTGTCTAAAACTAGGCACACAAGCTGTTATCCTCCCTGACAATTCAGTCTGCCGTATGCAAATGAGCGCAGCTTGCTGTATTCGAATCGAAACGACTACTTTCAAGATTAACCCTCCGCGGTCCTGCATTACAATGTCCCCTTTCCAGTCCGATGTCCGGACCCTGTCCCACATCATCAAAAAGACGTCAAGCGTGGGTCTCTAGTCGTTTTTTCTCCAGAAAAAGCAGAGAAAACCTTTCAGTGGCCGAGTGAGACCGATAGGAACCGAAAAAAGGGTGTATCTGAGCAATACAGAGAGCCCCCTGCACCAGAGAGATAACACGGACACACACAAAGGAGAGAGCTGCTTCCGCACCCAGCGCTCAGAACATCACAGACACCTGCAGAGCTTTTTGAGATGTTACACTAATAAAATAATGACTCTGATCGCATTATTGAGGAGTTTGGTGACAAAACGAGTGATCAGGAGAGGGTTTATCAGTGCGCACGTCTATAAAGAGGTGTGTGAAAAATACAGCCAACAAGGGGTGGGGCTTGGCTGGGGACGCAGTGCTGACTGTCCTTTTGCGATTCGGTGCCTTTTAGAAACTCACCTGCATCTGTTGGCTGGTGAAAGGGCCGTACATCTCGGAGTTTTCCTTGTTATCCCATCGGTATTCCCACATCACCTCCTCGTCCATCCCTGGAAAACCCAGACAAGAGAGGGCTTATTAACAACTTCATAGCCTCACACTGCCAGTGATCCTGTTAATAAAGCTAATAAGAGGTGAGAGAATGGATTTTAAAGATGGTCAGCGCTCCTTTAAAGGGAGGGGCCAGTGATCCTGTTAATAAAGCTAATAAGAGGTGAGAGAATGGATTTTAAAGATGGTCAGCGCTCCTTTAAAGGGAGGGGCCAGTGATCCTGTTAATAAAGCTAATAAGAGGTGAGAGAATGGATTTTAAAGATGTATTGCTTCTCTCACCTGTCTTTCTCTCCCTCCCGCTCTCTTTCTCCTTCCCTCCGTTCTTGGACTCGTCTATCTTCTCGGCGAAGGCGTCCAGATCGTCGTCGTCTTCATCACCATCATCTTCATCGCCTCCCTCCTTCTCCATGATCTTCAGCTGGTGTGCCAGTTTCTCGAAGGTGTGCTGATAAATCTCATACTCTCCGCAGGCAACCAGGCGGTCAGCCAGCCCCGTCAATCTCTCCAGCAGAGCCTTGTCTCCTCCTTCACTCTTCTTCCCTTCCTCTTCCTCCTCCTCTCCTCCTTTCTTCTTCCTCCACTGCCTCGTTCTCTCCTTTTTCAGCCCCCCCAATCTCCGCAGGGCGTTGACGACCGTCTCCCCCGGCAACATGAGCCTGATCATGCCCTGTGTTGGAGTTTAATAATAAGACACACCTGAGCTTGTTAGCTAGACACACTGGGGGCTGATCAAGCTGGTAGTGAAACCTGGACTGGATCATGCTGCTGTGCAACAGGAGTCCGATTTCCTTCCCTCACCTGGATGAGAGCTTTGCGGTCAGCCTGCCCCAGAGCCTCCTCCTCAGAGTCCTCCTCCTCGGCCTCTTTTCTCTCTTCCTCCGCCTGCTCACCTTCCTCCATCCTCTCCTCCTCCTCCTCCTCCTCTCCTCTTTTTCCCTTCCCCTCTTCCTGATCATCCACCCTTCTCTTGGCAGCCAGCTTGGCCACATTTCTGGGGACGTTCGGACGCTCTTTAATCTGGACCTGAGAGAGAGAAGAAAGAGAAGAGAGAGAGAGAGGGAGAGAGAAGGAGAAGGAAAGAGAAAGAGATAGAGGGAGAGGGAAAAAGAGAAAGGAGAGAGATAGAGCAAGAGAGAGAAAGAAAGAGAGGGAGAAAGAAAGGATTATATTTTGCCCTGGTTTATCCAGATCAATAATTAAGCAGCAAAGCCTAAACATTAAACTGTTACAAAAGCTAGAAACAAACAGATTCAGGAAAGGTTTGTTTACGAACTCAAAGGTGCTGGAAAATGACCTGGCTGAGTTTCACTAGAATCGAACGAGTGCTTCACTAGATATCAACTGGGCGAGTCGCTTCACCTCCTTGGGCTCCGTCCTTCGGACGAGACGCAAAACAAAACGAGGTCCTATTGGAAGAGACTCTGCAGCAGCAGCAGCCGTTGTTGGTGATGCAAAATTCTCTAAATGACTCATTAATAACAGACAGACAGACAGATCACTAGACAGAACCTCACCCAGTCTATGTTGTCCAGCCAGTGGTCCCGAATCTGTTCCTCTTTCTTCAGGAAGTAGTTCCCCTCGGAGTCAAAGTGCCCCTCCTCCATTTCATCATTCAGATTAAAGGGCGTGATCCGGACGCCCTCATCCACATCGACTGTAGCCGATTCCTGACCTGCAAGAGACCCAGACCTCTCTGTGCTTTACAATGCTTCCCTATGCTTTACCAGACCTCTCTGTGCTTTACAATGCTTCCCTGTGCTTTACCAGACCTCTCTGTGCTTTACAATGCTTCCCTGTGCTTTACCAGACCTCTCTGTGCTTTACAATGCTTCCCTGTGCTTTACCAGACCTCTCTGTGCTTTACAATGCTTCCCTATGCTTTACCAGACCTCTCTGTGCTTTACAATGCTTCCCTATGCTTTACCAGACCTCTCTGTGCTTTACAATGCTTCCCTATGCTTTACCAGACCTCTCTGTGCTTTACAATGCTTCCCTGTGCTTTACCAGACCTCTCTGTGCTTTACAATGCTTCCCTGTGCTTTACCAGACATCTCTGTGCTTTACAATGCTTCCCTGTGCTTTACCAGACATCTCTGTGCTTTACAATGCTTCCCTGTGCTTTACCAGACCTCTCTGTGCTTTACAATGCTTTCCTATGCTTTATTCTGCATTCTGCTCTTTCCACTGTATTTAATGTATTATGCATTGTGTGTGTTTTTGCTGTATATCGTGTATGATGCATTTCTCTGTTTTTGTAGTATTATGGATTTCGTTCTTGTTACTGCATCCTGTAAAGCGCTCTGTGATGGTGCTCCACTATGAAAGGCGCTATATAAAAATACTGATTGATTGATTGATCTTTAACTTTCAGATACCTTCAATGTCGTCGTGGTCCAGGATGTCGTACTTCTTGCTGCCTCCTTCGTCCCCCTCATCCTCTTCATCGCTGTCCAGGGAGTGCTTGCCTTTGAACCTGCTGCCTGGACCCTCCTCACACAGCTACAAACACGAAACACAATCCACGCTGAGTCTGACACAGCGCCCTCCCCCTTCACCCCAGACAGCTGCACAGCGTTGCCAACGACAGCGCCCTCCCCCTTCACCCCAGACAGCTGCACAGCGTTGCCAACGACAGCGCCCTCCCCCTTCACCCCAGACAGCTGCACAGCGTTGCCAACGACAGCGCCCTCCCCCTTCACCCCAGACAGCTGCACAGCGTTGCCAACGACAGCGCCCTCCCCCTTCACCCCAGACAGCTGCACAGCGTAGCCAACGACAGCGCCCTCCCCCATCACCCCACAGCTGCACAGCGTTGCCAACGACAGCGCCCTCCCCCTTCACCCCAGACAGCTGCACAGCGTTGCCAACGACAGCGCCCTCCCCCTTCACCCCAGACAGCTGCACAGCGTTGCCAACGACAGCGCCCTCCCCCTTCACCCCAGACAGCTGCACAGCGTTGCCAACGACAGCGCCCTCCCCCTTCACCCCAGACAGCTGCACAGCGTTGCCAACGACAGCGCCCTCCCCCTTCACCCCAGACAGCTGCACAGCGTAGCCAACGACACAAGGGCCGCTCACGCGCACAAACACGCTCCCAGCTACAAAACCCTCAATGCAGCTGTTGCGTGTGTGTGTGTGACCCTGCGCGAGTCACTTCACCTCCTTGTGCTCCGTCCTTCGGACGAAACGCAAAACAAACGAGGTCCTATTGGAAGAGACTCTGCAGCAGCAGCAGCAGTTGTTGATGATGCAGAGTTCACCCCCCTAGTCTCTGCAAGTCGCTCTGGATAAAAGCATCTGCTAAATGACTCATTAATAATAATAATAATAATAAAATAATAATAATAATAATAATAATAATAATACCACCTTCTTCTTGGGCAACAGTTTCATCGAGATCTTCTCCTCCGTCTTGAAACGTCACTTTTCGTTTGGACATGATTCACGGTCAATCTGCAAACAGAAACGCGAGCAGAATTTAAGAATATTCTATATATATGATATAGAATGTATATATCTTTCATTCTTCTATATATATATATAGATATATATATATAGAGAGAGAGAGAGAGAGAGAGAGAGAGAGAGAGAGAGAGAGAGAGAGACAGAGCGAGAGAGAGACAGAGAGAGAGCAGAGAGAGAGAGAGAGAGAGAAGAACCGCTGCACCAACATATTATCAGATTGTCCCGTCACGAAAATCAGGAGCCGAGGATCGGGGCTGATTCACCCGTTCAAAAGTGAATTAAGAAGACGCTGCTTGGGTTCAGATCGCTCGCTTTTCTGAAAGACTCTGCGGAGAGGAGAGAGGAGAGACGACCCCCCCCCCACAAACCCCAAACCCAGCTGCTTCTTAATCCACTCTGACCGGGTGAACTAGCCCCCGATCCGCACCGGAGAGCCACCCTCGCTGGATTTATTACCGATTAATAATCTGCAATAATCTGTTCGTGTCAGCGCTGCGCTTGCAAACGCATCTCCTACGTTTGCATTTGCAGCGCGGAGTCTAAACGTTTAATGCACAATAGACATGCAATTACACATTCAGATGTTTGATATATTTTAAATAACAGAGCCGGTGTTTTTTCTTACTGGTTATAATAATAATAATAATAATAATAATAATATAATAATAATAATAATATAATATGCGGGGTAATTTGGTTAGGTGATGCCGCTAAATTACTTCGTGAATCAAAGTATTTTGAAACCAAATCGACATTTCGGTTCACATTATAACATAATGACGTTTATTGACTCCAGCACACGTTCGTTTTTAAAATATAACTCCTATTCGGACATTTTAAGGGGTTCATTAGCATATCTGACTGCCAGCTTGTTTACTATTAAATACATTTTAAAAACAAATAAACAGTAAAGTTTACAAACTTCTCTACGCGTCTCCTCTTCAGCAGCGCCGTGGAAAACAAACGAGGGAAGCGTGCGAGGAAGTGACGCAAACTAAGGGCAGCCGATGGCTTCTCTCTCTTTCAAATGTACGATTGGGGGTGGACGGTGAGGGCAACAAAAAAAAAAAAAGTTCAGGAAGTGACGTACAATAACGGCGCCCGCGTGGTTTCGCTCTCGTTTGAAGAACGGGGAGGGCGGGAGTGACGTAAACTGATGGCAAAAGGGAGGCTTCACTGTCATTGAAATCAGCGGACGGTGCTGTATGCAAGTGAGGGCAAAATTCCGAAAGCGGTGTATGTCTTTAAAGCTGCAGACAGACAGACAGACAGAGCCTCACAATCCTGTTCAGTTGGACGCTACAATATAATCCCTTCTTCCTGGTGTCTGCGTTAGTTTACTACACTCTGAAAAGAGTTTAGCCTTATCTCTGCTCTGAAAGAGAGAGAGAGCGAGAGGGAGAGAGGAGAGAGAGGGAGAGAGGGAGAGAGAGAGAGAGAGGAGAGAGAGAGAGAGAGAGAGAGAGAGGTTCTCACTTTTCCTGCTACTGCTGTTGTTGTTATTATTAATCTTTTTCTTAAAATTCCTCTTCCCCTCGCTCTCAGTCGTTGCTCTCATTCTTCCTCTTTTCCGAAGACTGACAGTCCTAGTCATTGACGGTGCTGTGGCAGGTGTTTCCAATATTTTGTCCAAGCCCTTTAAAAGAGCCAGTGCTGTCCCTTGCAACCCAGGGCACGCCAGGGCTGCTATTTTGAGCAGTGGTATAAATACTAAGAAACTGCGAGAAGCCAGCACGTAGAAAATATTTATGAAAGGTCGTCGTCCACCTCTTTCACAAAGAATAAGTCAGACGTGTTCAGGGGGTAGGGGGGGCTGGGGGGGAGATCGATAAGTGGAGAGCGAGACATCGACGCGGAGGTGACGAGGAGTGCCCAGTTTTCTCTAGTGTAGTTTGCATAACGTTTCCGGCAGGGTCACAGGAGTAAACAAGGGTACTTATGCAAAGGCAAACCCAGTCTCCCTCATTTGAATCCCATTGAATACCTGTGGTTTGAATTGAAGAGGGCATTCCATGAGAGCAGAGCGAACGATTCAAGGAGGTTACAAAGATTCTTCGTTGTTCCCAGATCCGGTCCAATGTTATCCAAGCAACAGGGGGGCCAACAATAGTGTCATTTATTATGAAATATTAAATTATATTATAATTTATATATATATATATATATATATATATATATATATATATATATATATATATATATATATATATATATATATATATATCCCAATGTTTACAATGTTGTAGACAACATCTGTTCTATGAAGTAATTTATTGCATTCACAAGCATCTTTCTGCTTCGTCTATTCATCTAAATAGTTGGCATAACAGGATCACTTTCCAGAGGGAGAGAGAGCAGGGGGGAGAGAGAGAAGGGGGCACGGAGAGAAGGGGAAGGAGGGGGAGGCTACACAGCGCAAACGGTCACACCAGGAAACCTCTCCAAGCCCAAATTAGGAAGCGCGAGAGAAGAGAAACTGGAGACGTCAGCACCCTCGACAGGATATCGCGAGGTTTCAGAATACAAACTTCCTCTGACTTCTGATTCTTTAGATGCACTTTGTGTTTATTATATATCACTTCATAGAGTCCAGTGAGAGCTGCTGAATAATGTTCCCTTGTTAACATATTGAATTCCACCCCCTCTATATAGAATGAACTCCCTCAGCTTCATAGAGTCCAGTGAAAGCTGCTGAATAATGTTCCCTTGTTAACATATTGAATTGCACCCCCTCTATATAGAATGAACTCACTCAGCTTCATAGAGTCCAATGAAAGCTGCTGGGTGGAAACTGACCTGGCCCTTGCTGACCATTTCACAAAATGCTAATGGTACTTTAAAATACACACTGTGCTGCTTGTAGAAACTCCCTTCCATTAGCAAATTCAATTTTGTACTGATGTTTATATTGTAATATAATAATAATAATTATGTTCATATAGTTTTTTTATTATTATTATTATTATTTTGTCTCAATCTTAAAATTCTAGGCGATGCTAAAGTTTTAGCTCTAGTTGCAAACAGAAATCATGTTGAGGGAAAAGATGAGGTGCTGGGTAAGTCTGACGTCAGAAGAAGATTCAGGCAGCTGATCTGATGAGTACCTGTCTTACATATCTTACCTGACTGTGTGTTTACCTAACAATATCCAAACGCTATTAATCCATTATCAGCTTTATTAACAGGATCACCAGCCCCTCCCTTTACAGGAGCGCTGACCATCTTTAAAATCCATTCTCTCACCTCTTATTAGCTTTATTAACAGGATCACCAGCCCCTCCCTTTACAGGAGCGCTGACCATCTTTAAAATCCATTCTCTCACCTCTTATTAGCTTTATTAACAGGATCACCAGCCCCTCCCTTTAAAGGAGCGCTGACCATCTTTAAAATCCATTCTCTCACCTCTTATTAGCTTTATTAACAGGATCACTGGCTTCTCCCTTTAAAGGAGCGCTGACCATCTTTTAAATCCATTCTCTCACCTCTTATTAGCTTTATTAACAGGATCACTGACCCCTCTCTTTAAATAGACAGACCAACACACATATAGATAGACAGATTTGCGTCTCTGATAGATAGAGATACACAGATGCACAGATTGCTAGGTAGGCACATATCCAACTGCATGCGTCTTCCTGTCCATATCTACGAAGACTGTCGAAGGGAGGGTGAACAGAATGGACAGAAGGAGGAAAGGAAAGAAAGAGAGAGAGAGAGAGAGAGAGAAGGAGGGTGACTCTCCCTTCTCCTTATTAGTCCACGAAAGGAGTCGCCTGAAACCCTAACGGCTCACTGGGCTAGCGAGGAACTATTCCTGAAGAAATCGAGACCTGCTCCTTGCCCCGCCCTCCTCCTCCTCCTCCTCCTCTCCTCTCCTCTCCTCTCCTCTCTCTCTCTCAGTCCTGGGGAAGCCAAACTTGTGTTGTTCTATACTTAGCCTCTCAGGGGCTGGGGTTATATAAAGACCGAAAGGTCTGGGCAGATCATCTGAGTCACTCTCTGCCTCCTGGCTTCTCTCTATTTTCTGCAACCAGATCCATTGAGAAATGGTGAGTGAAGAGGGGACAGGGGACCGGGGATGGGCTGTATTCACAGCTGGACAAGGCAGCTACTGGACTTTTGTAAAAGACTTCAGAAATGAATTTGTTATTTAATTTGGAAGATTTGGAACTGTTATTTTTTTTGTCTTTTTAGTTCTGCTGTGGAAAGTGATTATTTATTTATTTATTCCAATTAATTTTAGTTCTCCTGTTGGAAAATATGTTTGGATATTTTAGCGGCTATTTTAGACACAGGAAAATAATTCTGAATTGTTAAATGCTGCTTTTGATTTTTATTAATTGAGTTTTAAAAACAAATGACATAAGAGAGAGAAATAGAGAGAGAGAGAGAGAGAGAGAGAGAGAGAGAGAGAGAGAGAGAGAGAGAGAGAGAGAGAGAGAGAGGTCTCTAGAACTCTAATTCTATCTATAACTGGACTAGATTTGTTTTCAAGTCGCTGCTTGGAATTGATTTATATATATATATATAGATATATATATATATATATATATATATATATATATATATATTATATGGTATATATATAATATATATAATATAACATATTACGCTGTTAAATAGGATTTTAAGAATTTAAAAACCTTTACAATATAATTGGAAATGTTATTATTAATCTCTATATCGGAGATAGCTAAATTATTGTTATTATTAATTAGATTATACATTGATTACATATAAATAAAATATTATATCTTATTATAATCTTAGGATTCAGATCAGTACATTTTTTACCAGCACAGAAGAGAGGAGAAAGTAATTCATATCTAACATGTAAAATGTGTGTATAGTTTTTAGACTTTATTTAAATAGGTGTTAAAATTCAATCCTCTCGTCTTTATATTTGTCATCCAGAACCCCTCTGATGGAATTTAAGCACTGTTTCAAAAGAGATTTAAATACACACAGACAGACAGACAGACAGACAGACAGACAGACAGAGAGATAGATAGACAGATAGACAGATAGATAGATAGATAGATAGGTAGACAGACAGACAAACAGTGAGAGATAGATAGATATATAGACAGACAGACAGACAGACAGACAGACAGACAGACAGATAGATAGATAGATAGATAGATAGATAGATAGAAGATCACAGATATAGCTCTATCTATAGACTAGATGATAGAGCAGATAGATACTGCTATCTAGATATCTAGACAGTCTAGATAGATTAGAATAGATAGATAGATAGCTATAAGATATCTAATAGATAGATATCTATCATATGACAGATAGATACTATATAATAATAGATAGATAGATATATAGATAGACAGATAGATAGATAGATAGATAGATAGATAGATAGATAGATAGATATAGATAGATAGATAGATAGATAGATACTAACTGAAGACAGATCCTGCTTATCGACGAGCTTTCATTGTCGGACAGCTGTTATGAAACTGTATGCCTAGGTCCGGCATTGAGGATCTGGGCTGTCCTACACTTTGCATACAGAACAAGCCCCCCCGAATGGCGCTGTTTCTCATAGCTGGAGCCACGTTAATTTCTCCCCAATTTTTTCCCCTCTCTCTCTCTCTCTCTCCAGGCACCCAAGAAGGCAAAGAGGAGGCAGGCGGCCGAGGGCGGCGGTTCCTCCAAATGCCGGGGGGGGGGGGGGGTGGCATACAGGTTCAAGGGGGGGGGGGGGTGGGGGGGGGGGTTTGGGGGGGGGGGGGGGGTGGTTGGGGGGTGGGGTGGGGGGGGGTGGGGGGGGGGGGGTGGTTGTGAGGGTGGGGGGGGGCTCTCTCTGTTGGGGGGGGGGGGGGGGGGGGGGGGTTGGGGGGGGGGGGGGGGGGGGGGGAGCCTTTTTTTAATCCAAATCAAATGTTTTAATCTGAATAATAGTGACCCGGATTTTTTGTCCAGTGAAAGCTGCTGAATAATGTTCCCTTGTTAACATATTGAATTGCACCCCCTCTATATAGAATGAACTCCCTCAGCTTCACAGAGTCCAGTGAAAGCTGCTGAATAATGTTCCCTTGTTAACATATTGAATTGCACCCCCTCTATATAGAATGAACTCCCTCAGCTTCATAGAGTCCAGTGAAAGCTGCTGAATAATGTTCCCTTGTTAACATATTGAATTGCACCCCCTCTATATAGAATGAACTCCCTCAGCTTCATAGAGTCCAGTGAAAGCTGCTGAATAATGTTCCCTTGTCAACATATTGACTTGCACCCCAATTAGCCACAGCTATAGATTAACCATTTACACACATGCAAATATATTATACTATTTTCCTAGAGTTTCTTTGTCCCATTTACTTACATGGAGACTTTCTGGGATTCGGAAGACGGCTTTAAGCGCTCCTGAGACATTCCCAGCTGGCTTCCAAGACATTCCAGACCGCACTCTCGTTTCTCTCTCTCTCTCTCCCTCCCTCAGCTGGTGTCGTTTTGTGCTCTGATTCAAACTCATGATGCAAATATCCTTCGGAAACGCAAAGTTCGGTCGGGTTCCTCAACAGTAAAGCTGCCGATAGTTTTTAAACTATCGGTCCAAGTACAAAGTACATGGAGACTCTGCCTCCCTTCCAAGACTAGAGAGGTCCGGAAGAGCGCTCCTGGTCCGTTTCCCAGCTTAGTAGGCTTTCTCCTAGAGTCCGCGCTCAAGCACTACTCTCTTCTCTCGCAGCTTCCACTCTCCTCTCCTCTTTCTCTCTTTCTTTCCTTCTCCCCTCTTTCTCTCTCTCTCTCCTCCTCTCCTCTCTCCTCTCACTCCTCTCTCGATCTCCCTCGCCCTCGGAGTCCTCTAGCTCTCTTGTCTCTCCAGTCCTCTCGTGTCCCTCCCTGAGTCTCCAGAACAGGAAATCTCAACTCCCATCTCGTCACCTCATCTTGCTCCGCCCCAAGGGGGCAGAGACCGAGAGAAGAGATCTATGGGTTCCTCCTGAGTCAAGAACCATCCAGCTGGTGTCGTCATTTGAACTCACCGTACTCCTCGACCTTGATTCTCCTGCCCTGTAGTCGCC
Organism: Polyodon spathula; assembly: GCF_017654505.1. NCBI lineage: Eukaryota > Metazoa > Chordata > Actinopteri > Acipenseriformes > Polyodontidae > Polyodon > Polyodon spathula. The sequence continues at coordinate 3,208,242 of NC_054575.1, forward strand.
CTCTCAGAAGGAGGTGGGTACCCCCTCCTCACTCCTCGCTTGTCTCCAGGCCTCTCCGTGGTCGATATGTGAAGGGTAAGAGACGGCATCATCGCAATGGGAGGTCTCACCCCCACACCTCCATCTCCTCTCTCCCCTCTCTCTCTCTCCCTCTCCCACTGGTGAAGGTCGGTTATGATTAAACTGAGCACTGGAAGCCCCAAACTTAGACTTCTCTGGCTATCAGGTTTTATATTTTCAATAACTGGTCCCACCACTAGAGACTAGAGTCCCCAGAACTAGAGCTATGTTGCTTCTGCTGGACTCAGTTTGTTTCAATAACGCTGCTGAGGCACTGGAGCTCACAGTCCTGACAACCCGCCCCCCTCTCCCCTCTCTCCCCCTCTCTCCTGTTATTAGCAGCTCTTTGTCCTGGTGAGGGTCAATGATACAGCTGAACAGACCATGGTAGTCCAAGCCAGCGGCCCCATCAACTATCACCGTCTTCCTCACCATGTTCGGAGAGAAACTCAAGGGTGAGTCACTGCACACTATACACTTCATACAGACCACGGCCAGTCCAATACACACAGAACAGACTGCTCCCGGTCCAATACACACAGAACAGACCACTCCCAGTCCAATACACTTCATACAGACCACGCCCAGTCCAATACACACAGAACAGACTGCTCCCGGTCCAATACACACAGAACAGACCACTCCCAGTCCAATACACACAGAACAGACCACTCCCAGTCCAATACACTTCATACAGACCACTCCCGGTCCAATACCACAGAACAGACCACTCCCAGTCCAATAAGAACATAAGAACAGAAAGTTTACAAACGACGGGAGGCCAATACCACCTTCAATCCGGATGGGCGCACTCCCTATTTTGTGTCCTGGCACAGAACAGACCCTTCTCCAGGTCCAATACACACTAGAACAGGACCACTCCCATGTGAAATACATTCTGGTACCGACCACTCCTAGGTCCAAACTTCAGAACGGTGCTAGACACCAGTTGTTTCGTCCCGATAAGAACCACGAAGGACCAGTCCCAGTCCAATACACTTCATAGCAGACCACGCCTATGTCCAGGTACACCACAGACAGGTTATTGCACTCTCCCATCCAAGGCAGTCACAGAACAGTACCACACTCGCCCAGTCCAATACACTTCATACAGACCACCGCCTTGTCAATACACACAGAACAAGACAGGTTATGTTCCCCCAGTCTGAGGCACCACACAACAGACACTCTGGTCTTGTTTAAGGATCAATACACGTCATACGACGTGTGTCCTAGTCCAATTCAGTTTTATGTAGACAGACCATAGAACAGACCACTCCCAGTCCAATACACTTCATACAGACCACTCCCAGTCCAATACACACAGAACAGACCACTCCCAGTCCAATACACACAGAACAGACCACTCCCAGTCCAATACACTTCATACAGACCACTCCCAGTCCAATACACACAGAACAGACCACTCCCAGTCCAATACACATCATACAGACCACTCCCAGTCCAATACCAGAACAACCACTCCCGGTACAATACACACAGAACAGACCACTCCCAGTCCAATACACACAGAACAGACCACTCCCAGTCCAATACACACAGAACAGACTGCTCCCAGTCCAATACACACAGTCAGGTATGCACACAATACAGGCAACTCCCAGAGCTCCAAGATACAGTTCAATGTAGAGAGAACTTCCAGTCCTATAGTCAAAGAAGATGCATCTTTTGTCTAATTTATAGGAACATTTTCGTCTGATATACACAGGAAGAGACTGTAGCGTTCTGTACGATCGGTGTGTGATAATTCTGTCTCTCTCTCTCTCTCAGGCGCTGATCCGGAGGACGCTATCATGGCTGCCTTCAAGGTTCTGGACCCAGAAGGCACGGGGTCCATTAAAAAAGACTTGTACGTATCATTCTGAAAGAATTATTCAGCAGACTCTTTCGTTACCCCCCCCCCCCTAAAGACTAGGGGGTGAACTCTGCACCATCTGGAATGTGTTTTGGCAGTGGGGGGCGAGCTCTCCCTCTCTGCTAGGTAGCGATGGATCACTACGGTAATCCCGTAAAATCGTCAAGCTTTAATTGGTTCCAGTTTCCACAGACGATTAAAGTTACAAAATTAAAATAAAAAATAAAGTATGTAAATATACAAAGGAACAATTAATTATTAAATTAATAATTACATAATATTAAATATTATTAATTATTAATTAATTAATTAATTTATTATTATTATTTTTTTACAGCCTTCCAAGAGATGCTGACAACACAGTGCGATAGATTCACTCCTGAAGAGGTGAGATTATATATATATATATACCCTCTATATAGAATGAACTCCCTCAGCTTCATAGAGTCCAGTGAAAGCTGCTGAATAATGTTCCCTTGTTAACATATTGAATTGCACCCCCTCTATATAGAATGAACTCCCTCAGCTTCATAGTGTCCAGTGAAAGCTGCTGAATAATGTTCCCCGTTGTTAACATATTGAATTGCACCCCCTCTATATAGAATGAACTCCCTCAGCTTCATAGAGTCCAGTGAAAGCTGCTGAATAATGTTCCCTTGTTAACATATTGAATTGCACCCCCTCTATATAGAATGAACTCAGCTTCATAGAGTCCAGTGAAAGCTGCTGAATAATGTTCCCTTGTTCCATATTGAATTGCACCCGCTCATATATAGAATGAACTCCCTCAGCTTCATAGATAGTGGGGGAGATATATCTACTTGAGGGAGTCCGAAGTACTCATGTCACTTTCCCTTGTTAACATATTGAATTGCACCCCCTACCATATAGAATGAATGTCCTTGTTATCTACGGGCGTGTCAGGCGGGGCTGTGGGGGAATTGTGCGAGTGTGCCCCCCCCAGTATAAGATGACTCCCTGGCTGAATAAGTTCTTCTTGAGGGATCGAATGTTTCAGGTTATCACTATTGTCAAACACCCCTCTATAAGAATGAACCCCCCCAGCTTAACTCCGGGGTCCAGGTATATCTTACTGCTGAAGTATAAAATGTTCCCCTTGTTGCTGAAATAATGTTCCCTTGTTAACATAATATAAAGAATTGCAACTCCCTCTCTTCCATAGAAGTCCCGTGAAACTGCTGAATCTGGTCTCCCTCAGCTCATATTGAATCTCAGGTCACCTTGTCACACTAGTATTTAATGACAATAACATATTGAATTTCACACCCTCTATACCCTTTATAGAATGAACTCCCTCAGCTTCATAGAGTCCAGTGAAAGCTGCTGAATAATGTTCCCTTGTTAACATATTGAATTGCACCCCCTCTATATAGAATGAACTCACTCAGCTTCATAGAGTCCAATGAAAGCTGCTGAATAATGTTCCCTTGTTAACATATTGAATTGCACCCCCTCTATATAGAATGAACTCCCTCAGCTTCATAGAGTCCAGTGAAAGCTGCTGAATAATGTTCCCTTGTTATCATATTGAATTGCACCACCTCTATATAGAATGAACTCACTCAGATTCATAGAGTCCAATGAAAGCTGCTGAATAATGTTCACTTGTTAACATATTGAATTCCACCCCCTCTATATAGAATGAACTCCCTCAGCTTCATAGAGTCCAGTGAAAGCTGCTGAATAATGTTCCCTTGTTAACATATTGAATTGCACCCCCTCTATATAGAATGAACTCCCTCAGCTTCATTGTGGCACACCCCCTCCTATAAAGAATTAACTCCCCTCAGCTCATCAAAAGAGTCCACTTAAAGCTGCTGAATAATGTTCCCGCGCGCCCGTTGTATCTCAGGTCATTGAATTGCACACCCTATTAACAAGGGAACACGTGGATAACTTTCGTGGGGCATCAGCTTTATCTTAGGGTCCAGTGACAGCTGCTGAAATATGTGTCCCTTTTTACCTATAGAGTTGGCAAAGTATCTCGATCTGATGACCCCCTCACTATAGACTAGAGTCTCAATGAACAGCGCTCTTTTCATAGAGTCCAGTGAAAGCTGCTGAATAATGTTCCCTTGTTATCATATTGAATTGCACCCCCTCTATATAGAATGAACTCCCTCAGCTTCATAGAGTCCAGTGAAAGCTGCTGAATAATGTTCCCTTGTTAACATATTGAATTGCACCCCCTCTATATAGAATGAACTCCCTCAGCTTCATAGAGTCCAGTGAAAGCTGCTGAATAATGTTCCCTTGTTAACATATTGAATTGCACCCCCTCTATATAGAATGAACTCCCTCAGCTTCATAGAGTCCAGTGAAAGCTGCTGAATAATGTTCCCTTGTTAACATATTGAATTGCACCCCCTCTATATAGAATGAACTCCCTCAGCTTCATAGAGTCCAGTGAAAGCTGCTGACACACCACCCCCCCCACTTTTTTTTTTTTTTAAAGTGTCAAGCTTGTTAACATAATTGTTTAAATTGTATTAACTTAATCGTATATAGGAGATGAACTCCCTCACTCTTCATAGAGTCCAGTTAAAGGCTGCTCAATAATTCACTTTTTAACGATTGTTATTAACCCCCCCTATAATGAATTGAACTTTTCCCTCAGCTTCATAAGTCCATGAAAGAGGCTGTTAGTAAGTATCTGTTCGTAGGTGGAGCAGTTACGTAGTTCTTGAGGTGTGCAGTGCGGAAATGGGTCGGCCTCTATATAGAGACGCTGAACCTCCCTGTACTTTCAATAGAGGTCACAGATAACTCCCTTAGTTTCATAGAGTCCAGTGAAAGCTGCTGTATAAAGCTGCTGAATAATGTTCCCTTGTTATCATATTGATTTGCACCCCCTCTATATAGAATGAACTGTTTCAGCTTCATAGAGTCCAGTGAAAGCTCCTGAATAATGTTCCCTTGTTCTCATATTGAATTGCACCCCCTATATATAGAATGAACTGATTCAGCTTTATAGAGTCCAGTGAAAGCTGCTGAATTATGTTCCCTTGTTAACATATTGAATTTCACACCCTCTATATAGAATGAACTCCCTCAGCTTCATAGAGTCCAGTGAAAGCTGCTGAATAATGTTCCCTTGTTAACATATTGAATTGCACCCCCTCTATATAGAATGAACTCCCTCAGCTTCATAGAGTCCAGTGAAAGCTGCTGAATAATGTTCCCTTGTTAACATATTGAATTGCACCCCCTCTATATAGAATGAACTCCCTCAGCTTCATAGAGTCCAGTGAAAGCTGCTGAATAATGTTCCCTTGTTAACATATTGAATTCTATGTAGTTTTCTAGAGGAGGGGATCATGCTAATTTCACCTCCCCTCTCCCTCTCGTCCAGATCAAGAACTTTTTCACTGCTTTCCCACCGGATGTGGCTGGCAACGTGGATTACAAAAACGTCTGCTACGTGATCACACACGGAGAGGAGAAGGAGGAATAATTCCTCCTGTCCCACCCCTGGCTTCGGAACCAAACGACACCCTCCCTCCTATCTCTCCCTCTCTCCCCCTCTCTCCCTCTCTCCTCTCTCTCTCTCTCTTCTCTCTCTCATCCTTTACTCCACACGAAAAGGTTTCCCTCGGAAATGACAAGTCCTCTTTCTCATCTCAGAGAGAAGAGAGAGAGGGGGGGGGGGGAGACAGAAAGGTTTGTTTGAAGTTAAAATAAGTGTTTTTTCAAGATGAGCGAGCAGGGGGGAGGGGGGAGGGGGGGGAGAGAGGAATAAAGGATAAAGGGATGTTAGAAATTATTTTTTGTGTTCTTTTCTCTCGTTCCCTTCACTCCCTGAGCCTGTCGGAGGGTCTCGTTCCTTCACCATCCTGCTTGTAAAATAATTCAATAAAAAAAACCAACAACAACAACAACAATTTCTTAATTTTTGTGTGTGTTTATTTTTACATTATCGAATTTATTGATTGATTGATTGATTGATTGGTGTAATTCTGAAGTGTGGTTTTAGAAATGTCCACCAGATGGCGACTGTGAAGCTCTTAATTTCCACACTGGTTCTGTATTGAGAGCTGTATTGGACGGCTGCCCTCTTGTGGCCATTTAAACGCACACGCACACGCACACGCACACGCACACGCACACGCATTTCAGTTTTATCACTTCAAAAGGACCGTGCAATTAATTGTGCTAAACTGACCAAGAGAGGGTTTTTTATCAATAACAGTAAAATAATCATTACAATTATTATTATGAATGCATATTGATTACAGTACCACTTATTCCATGTATTATTATTATTATTATTATATTATTATTATTATTATTATTATTATTAATAATAATAATAACAATGGAATTGTATTTATTATGTTTATTAATACGAATAAGTAACAACTACTTATGCCGGATGCCTGACAATCCTGACTGTTAGGAATTCGATTAAATAAATAAATGTGAACCTGACTATGTGCTAATAATAATAATAATAATAATAATAATAATAATAATAATAATAATAATAATAATAAATAATAATAATCACAGTTACAATTATTTTTAACACAGCCCCGCGTTCATGTACAAATTGCTCTACTTAAGAGTTTTGGGTCGCGTTAATTAGTGTCAATAATTAATAAATAACACAGCCCCGCAAGCACATGTTTGCTCTACTTAAAAAAAAAATAACCCCAGCAAAACAAATCACAGATGAAAATACTCAAACAAAAACGCGTAAGTCCCCCCCCCCTGTGGCAAAAAAAAAAAAAAAAAAAAAACAAACCACCCGCCCCTGTGGCTTAGTTTGCGCCATCATCAGGGATGTGCCAAACGAACACCGTAATTTGTGCCGCACAAAATAAAAACTTCTTTTGTGATGGAAAAGCCTTGCACTGATTTGCACCCCCAGCGCCGCCAAAAACAACCGCCCCCCTCCCCCGACAGACTCGCTGTCCGCACAGCTCTGCTTGACCGCAGCCCGAGTCTTCTCGTACCTGTCGCCCGACCAGGTGTGTCTGATTACCGGAGACCGCGCCGCCTCTCTTGGCCTGACACCCGTATCAGGAACGTTTGTCTGTCCGTCTCATCTCTGGAAATCTTGAAGGGAGTTTGAGAAGCAGTCTGCGCTGAATTCACAACCAAAAGGTATTCATTTTCTATTATTATTATTATTATTATTATTATTATTATTATTTCTTATTAGCCCCCCTGATTTCAATAGCCATAGTTTTATATATTATACTGGACTGTGGCTCCAGCAATGATTCAGACAGCCCCCCTGAGTTTCAATAGCCATAGTTTTATATATTATACTGGACTGTGGCTCCAGCAATGATTCACACAGCCCCCCTGAGTTTCAATAGTTTCAACAGCGATAGTTTTATATATTATACTGGACTGTGGCTCCAGCAATGATTCACACAGCCCCCCTGAGTTTCAATAGCCATAGTTTTATATATTATACTGGACTGTGGCTCCAGCAGTGCTTCACACAGCCCCCCTGAGTTTCAATAGCCATAGTTTTATATATTATACTGGACTGTGGCTCCAGCAATGATTCACACAGCCCCCCTGAGTTTCAATAGCCATAGTTTAATATATTATACTGGACTGTGGCACCAACAATGATTCAGACAGCCCCCCTGAGTTTCAAATAGCCATAGTTTTATATATTATACTGGACTGTGGCTCCAGCAATGATTCACACAGCCCCCCTGAGTTTCAATAGCCACACACACAGTCCTGTATAATATATATATTGCTATTGAAACGTAGGGGGTCTGTCAGAATCATTGCCTAATTACATCAATTATTATTTTTTTTTTTTTTCTAAAAGCTTCTCTCGTTTTTTTTTGTTTTTTTTTCCCCCTTCTAGAATCTTCTTCACAGCAACAAAAAACTTTCACGAACTTTCAATTCAAAGTTTGCTGGGTTTTTTTTAAAATCGATCCTCTGGTCAACACAACTCAACCCAAGATCGGACAGTCTTAAGAAAGGAAGTATTTTACGTTCCATCTTCCTTTAAAACCAGGAAGGATATTTTAATCTCCTCTTGGAAGGCACGCTTTCAACCTCCCGAGAGACTCTGCCGAGCTGTTTCTGTTTTGGGTTCAGCCCTTTGCATGTTTCGATTTTGTATTTATTTCTAGACCTCCTTAGTTGAAAAAGGAAGATGTCTGGACATTTAATGACACAGCCCTTGTAAAAAAAACATTCATTTTTCATTATATTTACGCAGAATATTCATTTCTAATGTTTGATTAATTATTATTATTATTATTTTTTTTAGTATTTCTTAGATTTTGTTTGCTTTAGTCAGTTTTTATTAAACATATATATATATTTTTAAATTAATACAAATATATACATTTTTAGCTAGAATTATGAATCATACATTATTTTTCACGTATATGTAAAAAATCGATCTCTTTGATAACCCTGATTACGATTACTAACCTATAACATAATAGTCTTAAGTCCTGAGAAAGTGTTTTGTTATTAACTACTTTTCTATTTAATATTTATTATTATTATTATGTTCTAATATTTTATGACTTTAAAGTATTATTATAATAATACTAATAATAATAATAATAATAATAATAATACAATTAAGATATAATAATAACAATAATACCATTATAAGAAAATAACTAATAATACTACTAATAATAAAACAAATTGTAAGAAAATACCTTCTATTACTAATAATAACTTAATTGATGGCTACCACTGCTCTCCAGCTCCTCGGCCTGTCTCTCTGCGTGATTGGCTGGGTCGGGGAGATCCTGACGTGCGTTCTCCCCATGTGGCGCGTCACGGCCTTCATCGGCAACAGCCTCGTGATCACGGAGACCATCTGGGAGGGGCTGTGGATGAACTGCATCGTGCAGACCGCCGGGCAGATCCAATGCAAAGTGTACGACTCCATCCTGGCGCTCCCGTGGGATCTCCAAGCCGTCCGCGCCCTCGCTGTCGTCTCGGTTCTGATCGCCCTGCTCGCTCTCGCAGCCGGGGTCGTCGGGGCAAAGTGCACCAAGTGCTTGGAGGAAGGGCCGCTGAAGTCCGGTATCAGTTTGGCAGCGGGGTCGCTGTTCTGCGCGGCGGGGTTCGTGTATTTCATCCCTGTGTGCTGGACCGCCAATTCCATCATCAGAGATTTCTATAACCCCTTGGTACCAGACCCGCGTAAGCGGGAGCTGGGCCCGGCGCTTTTTTTGGGCTGGGGCGCGGCCGTGCTACTCGTCTTCGGGGGCGCGCTTCTGGTCAGCGGCTCCCGCTCTGCTTCGAATCCTAATTTCGACAGTGGGAGCCGGGATAGCAGCCTGGGCAGGAGCGCGCCGACGCTGCCCGCGGAGAGGCTGAAGGGGTATGTGTGAATTCAACATGATAGGAAGAGGGAGTGGAGAGTTACATTCAGCGACTGCAACAAAACAAAGAGAAATAGCCATCTGTGCACAGCAGGAATACGGACGCACACGATCGGGTATTAAAACAGGGGCAGCAGTTTCTATATAACGTACAAAGTTTTAACCTCTTAAACACGATCAGCTTCAGTCCTAGGCTGTAAATTGAATAGCAAACATTATTTAACTCCTTTAACTTGTCCTGAGAAAATATTCGGCAAACGGAAATGTGTCTTCATTTACAAAAAAAAAAATATGTTAACATTATTATTATTTAATTAATTAATCATTTAGCAGATGCTTTTATCCAAAGCGACTTACAGAGACTAGGAGGGTGAACTCTGCATCATCAACAACCGCTGCTGCTGCTGCAGAGTCTCTTCCAATAGGACCTCGTTTGATTTGCGTCTCGTCCGAAGGACGGAGCACAAGGAGGTGAAGCGACTCGCTCAGGGTCTCACACACACAGGGAATCGGTGGCTCTGCCGGGATTTGAACCTCCTGGTATCAAGCCCCCTTTTCTCTAACCGATGGACCACAGAGCCTCCTGTACCAACAGAAATTATGGCAACAACAAACGAGATAAAGCAAGATAAAGTGTTGGGGTTACCAAGGCTTTATTTAGTGATCAAGCATTGTGAGTGAAGTTAACCGGCAACAAGCTCTCCATCCCTGTTCTGCTTGCCTGCAATCAGGAGAACATTTCGGAAGGGGCTTTCTGCTTGCGGGATGTCCCGCTCCTTAAAATATTTCACAGAGGAGTCGGTACTCTATTCAGAGATACAGGGGTGTTTAAGCGAGGAGACATGGAAAGGACAATCCTCATCCCTAGTCTTGCCTTAAATCATTTGTTGTTTCCAAAAGTGAGCACGGTATATAAACTTAATTTGACGATAAGCATCTTGAAGGAATTCCATTCATGTTCTGTGATAAAACTCAACATACAAACCTGTGTCTAATTTTAAAACTCACTTGTCTTTTATTTATTTTTACCTTGTACTGTATAACACATTCAGCTGTGGTTTTGCATCGCCTAGAATTTTAGGAGTTCATTCTATATAGAGGGGGTGCAATTCAATATGTTAACAAGGGAACATTATTCAGCAGCTTTCATTGGAGTCTAGTTTAATTGGGCTGTCTTAATTGCTTTGCTGTGTCTCATATTGAAAACCTATGTAGATCTAAAAAATAAAGCTTACATATGCAACAAGATATAGTGTTGATTTTCTTATGTATTTATTTTGAATAAATATGCAATTGCAATGCATCATATAACAGATAGAGAATTTTTGCATCCATAGAATATGTAGGTAGACTGTCGATTTATAGCACCTTTCATAATGGAGGTAGGCTGTGAAGTGTGCGTTAGAGTCACTTATAACAGGACACTGATTTAACATTTCATCACGCAGGACGGAGCACAAGGAAGTGAAGCGACTCGCTCAGGGTCCCACACAGCGAGTCAGTCAGTGGCAGGGGTGGGATTTGAACGGGGGGACCTTGTGGGTATAAGCCCTAGACTTAAACCACTGGACTGCACTGCCTCAGAGAGAGAGAAAGCATATTTGTTTGACTAGATAAATCTTAAACAGATAACAATAGACATATTGATCGATGTGATCCATCTCTTCACAAACCATCTCCCTCCCCTCTCCTCCTCACACACAGTCAGTCCACTGTCTCGTACAATAAGCCCCATTCTCACACATGCAGCACAGTGCGATACTGTCAGACTTGGTAATATTAGCTAATGCAAAGTGTGTGTGTGTGTTCCATTGGGGCAGAGTAGATCGCATTCTAAGAACAAAGACGTGTGCATCAAAATCGTTTGTTTTAGCACTACTAATCTGTTTAGGACACAGATCTAAAACTTTAGAGGAGACAAAAAAAAAAATCACACAGCACATTTGAGAGGCAAATTAAAGTTTTTAATCATTGAAAACCACATTTACAAAAGCAGCAATACAAAATGGGGGGGTGGGGGGGGGAAATAAAATAACACATCTTCAAATTTAGCCTGAAGTGAGTCTGCTTCTATCCTCACTCCACTAAGATTTTTTATTTATCTGTCAATCACACACCTTTTCACAGTAGTGACGCAGGGATGGGAATCAGACTCCTATTTCACAGCACTGTGATCCAGTCCAGGTTTCACTACCAGCTTGATCAGCCCCCAGTGTGTCTTGCTAACAAGCTCAGGTGTGTCTTATTATTAAACTCCTAGTGAAACCAGGACTGGATCACACTGCTGCGCAGCGGGAGTCTGATTATTAAACTCCTAGTGAAAGCAGGACTGGATCACACCGCTGTGCAGCGGGAGTCTGATTATTAAACTCCTAGTGAAAGCAGGACTGGATCACACTGCTGTGCAGCGGGAGTCTGATTATTAAACTCCTAGTGAAAGCAGGACTGGATCACACCGCTGTGCAGCGGGAGTCTGAGTCCCAGCCCTGTGATGCATAATTCTCATCCTCAATTCTGCTACCACTCTCTCTCTCTCAACCTCCCTCATCCAAAATTATAATACCCCCAAAAAGCATGTTTAATCTTGAGAAGAGAGGACTTTGGGTAACTAAACCAGCTATATTACAATATTTATTACAGATCCATTTCATTAAAAGAAAAAAAAGAAAAAAAAAACCTACAATAATTGCTTCTTTCCCAAAATTGTTTCGATCGACATGTTGACACAGAAACACAACACAGGAAGAAAGAAAAAAGTGTGTTCGTCTGTCTGTCGAGTTCAGATGGTGTGTTTTGTTTATTTATTTTTTTTAATAAATGACAGATCCTTTTGTTGAAATGTTTCTCTAGTAAGCCTTCCCCCTCTGAAGATTGAGTTTTCACAGTTCAATGTATTCATTCACATTGATGTGTACACACACACACACACACACACATATACATACACACATATCAACTCAAAATAACAAACAAGGGCTTTGTTAGTTCAAATCGCAGGGAACTCACGTCAAGGCGACCTGCAAAGAAAACAGAATACATAATAATAATTAAAACTGCTGAGATACAAGCTCAGGATTGCTATAAAAACAAGATTCTTCATTTAAAAAGATGTCCCCCCCCCCCCCAGCTGCTCGGGAGAGCTGAAGGTTCAGCGGGCATCCTCCGATCCAGATCTCCTACAAACAGGAACTCCAGAGTGGAACCAGCGAGCTACCGCCCCCTGGAGGACAAGTGCTGGTGGTGTCCACTCTGAGCTCGCCGGAACGAAACTACAATGAGACTCTCCCGCTGCTGTCACCAGTGAAGACTTTCGATCTTCAGGGACCCCCGCGCTCCCCTGACTGTGCGAGTCCCTCCCCCCTGCACGCCACGCGACCGTGCCTTTACCAGGGGAGACCCTCAGGGAGCCCTAGTCTTGCTCACCTGCGTCGTGGTTTTGGGGAGTCCTTTCTCCTCTTCCTTCGAGGGGAGTGGCTGGGTGACCTCTGACCCCTGAGACACACATACACACACAAACGCTGTCAGTTCTACATCAACAGTTCTTAACACACCTAAGCTAGTCACCTAGACACTGTGGACTGATCAAACTGGCAGCAGTAAAGGGAGGGAGGATTTTGAGGAGGGCTGCGATTGGCTGCTCACCTGAGTGTGGGCGTGGCAGGGGCGTATCTTCTCCCGTCGGTGGGCGGGGAGTAGCTGAGCGATCGAGAGTCTCTCAGCGAATCAGCGGGCTTTCTGGGGCTAGAGAGGCAGAGAGAATACTTTATACATTGTCTCCATGCTATCTATATACCTACCTATTAAAATGTATTCATATCTATCTATAGTCTGCTTCTCTCTTCTCTCCACAAGCCCAGTGGTTAAAGTTCAGCGGCTTGTAACCAGAAGGGACACGGGTTCGAATCCCACCTCTGCCACTGACTGACTCACTGTGTGTTACCCTGAACAAGTCGCTTCACCTCCCTGTGCTCCGTCCTGCGTGATGAAATGTTAAATCAACCTCCTATTGCAATTGGCTCACAGCCTGCCTCTGTAAAGCGCTTTGCCACTGTGAAAGGCACTATATAAAAATAAATATTACTATTATAACAATGTTAAGAGTTATTTTTCTGCAAATCACCTGCTTATTGCACAGCAGTGTGATCCAGTCCAGGTTTTACTGCCAGCTTGATCAGCCCCAGTGTGTCTAGCTAACAAGCTCAGGTGTGTCTGATTATTAAACTCCTAGTGAAAGCAGGACTGGATCACACTGCTGTGCAGCGGGAGTCTGATTATTAAACTCCTAGTGAAAGCAGGACTGGATCACACTGCTGTGCAGCGGGAGTCTGATTATTAAACTCCTAGTGAAAGCAGGACTGGATCACACTGCTGTGCAGCGGGAGTCTGATTTCCATCACAGACAGACTCTCACCGTTTCCCATCTTCTCCTGCAGGCGTGTCTGCTGGAGTCTCGCTGTCTGAAGAGGAGGAGGAGGAGGAGTCTGAAGACGAGGAGGAAGAGGAGGAGTCTGGGGAGGAAGAGGAGGAGCTCTTACTCCCCGCCTCCTTGGGTTCGGACACGCCCCCTTGGGACTGTGAACTAAAAGAAGAAAAAAATGCTGATAAAATGTGCTGGGAACTGATTTTAAAACTTAATCAAATTTTAAAAATTGACTCCGCCGCCCTCATCAGCATAACAAGCCTTTAAAAACAAACCTGACTTTCTTGCTTCCCTCGGACTCCGAATCGTCCGACGAGGAAGAGGAGGAGGAGGAGGAGGAGGAGGAAGACGAAGACCGGCCCTGCCTCTTCCTGTCAGCCTCTCCCTTCCCCGGCTCCTTCAACTGGCTGCCCTCCAATTCCACTGCCAGCTCCACCCTCCCTCTCTTAACCGGCGGCTCTCCGGAGTTCTCCGAGGTTCCGGTTCTAGAATGCGCTCTAGAACGTGAGCCGGAACTTGACGGGCTCTTCGTAGGGCTCCTGGGCGATCTGGAAGCGGACTGCCTCTTTACCGGCTGAGCGGCTTCGCTGACCGACCTAGAACGCGACCGCCCCTTCGCCGGGGACCTAGAACCTGACCCCCTCCTGGTGCCGAGGGCTGCCGCAGGGGCTCCAGAACCAGAATCACTCCGACAGTTGTCCTTGCTTTGAAGCACTGGGATCGACTGCCTCTGCTCCAGAGATCTGGAACGCGATCGGCTCCCTCTCTGCGGCCCAGCCCCGGGGAACGCCGCACTAGCATCAGTAGTATCAGGTGGCGTTCTAGATTTAGATCTAGAACTACTCCTTTTCCAGTGCGCTGCATTGGTGCTGCTGTTGTCGTTGCTCCTGATTGGTGACCCAGAACTTCCTTGGACTTTCCCTGGAGGACTGGGAGATCTAGAACTTGACTTGTTGCCTTTTCCCTCTTTAGTCCCCCTGCCAGCTGCCACCCCGGGCGACACAGAACCCCTAGGGGGGTCTCCAGCCCTGCGCTTGGGGGAGGGAGAAGAGGAGGACGAAGAAGAGGACGAGGAGGACGAAGACGAAGACGAGGAAGAGGAGCTGGAGGAACTGGAGGAGCGAGGGGTTCTGGGTTTCCGCTCCGGAACCCGTCCAGTTCCGCTTTTCTGGACCCGGGCAGGTGGAGGGGGCGTCCTCCGATCGGCAGAGCGCCGACTCCGCGCTCCGGAACGTGTTCTAGAGCGGGAGCGTCTCCGAGAGGGAGGGGAGGAGGCGCGGTACCTGGGGAGACAAGGGGGCGAAAATGCCCCACGCACTGTCATTAGCCTGAACAGGTTTCACAACAAAATCAGCTTCTTTCAAGATACTAAATTCTAAATGCTCACGCAGACTCCCACTGCATAGCACACCCTAGTCTCTTGTAAAGCGCTTTGTGATGGTGCTCCACTATGAAAGGCGCTATATACAAATAATAATAATAATAATAATAATAATATAATAATAATAATTATTATTATTATTATTATTATTATATTATTATATTATTATCTATTATAATAATAATGTATATATAACAGAATAATATATATAGGGAACATATATATTGTCTTATTATTAAACTCATAGCAAATGGATCAAACTTCTGTGTAGCGGGAGTCTTATTTTCAATCCCGCCCGGTGTTAAATTCACCACACCCCCCCCCACCCAAAAAAACCAGGCTCACCTGTTGGCCGGACTCCTCCTGGCCCGGGGGGAACCCTGTCTCCTCGATCTCGAACTGGATCGGCGCCGCCCAGAGGTTCTAGAAGCTGCGACTGGCGACTCTCTCCTCCTGCTCCTCTCCCCTCGGCTGCTCCTCTCCCTTCTGATAACGGGCGAGCCCCTTCTGCTCGAGTAAGGAGAGACGGACCTAGAACGGTTTCGGGTCCTTTTTGGGGATTGGTACCTGCCCCCCCCTCTCCTCCCAGTGGAGTGGGGGTACCTGGGACAGGACGAGATTGGGGTTAATATACAGCTGCGACCAAAACGTTTAGCATCACCCCCTCTATATAGAATGAACCCCCTCAACTTCATAGAGTCCAGTGAAAGCTGCTGAATAATGTTCCCTTGTTAACATATTGAATTGCACCCCCTCTATATAGAATGAACTCCCTCAGCTTCATAGAGTCCAGTGAAAGCTGCTGAATAATGTTCCCTTGTTAACATATTGAATTGCACCCCCTCTATATAGAATGAACTCCCTCAGCTTCATAGAGTCCAGTGAAAGCTGCTGAATAATGTTCCCTTGTTAACATATTGAATTGCACCCCCTCTATATAGAATGAACTCCCTCAGCTTCATAGAGTCCAGTGAAAGCTGCTGAATAATGTTCCCTTGTTAACATATTGAATTGCACCCCCTCTATATAGAATGAACTCCCTCAGCTTCATAGAGTCCAGTGAAAGCTGCTGAATAATGTTCCCTTGTTATCATATTGAATTACACCCCCTCTATATAGAATGAACTCCCTCAGCTTCATAGAGTCCAGTGAAAGCTGCTGAATAATGTTCCCTTGTTAACATATTGAATTGCACCCCCTCTATATAGAATGAACTCCCTCAGCTTCATAGAGTCCAGTGAAAGCTGCTGAATAATGTTCCCTTGTTAACATATTGAATTGCACCCCCTCTATATAGAATGAACTCCCTCAGCTTCATAGAGTCCAGTGAAAGCTGCTGAATAATGTTCCCTTGTTAACATATTGAATTGCACCCCCTCTATATAGAATGAACTCCCTCAGCTTCATAGAGTCCAGTGAAAGCTGCTGAATAATGTTCCCTTGTTAACATATTGAATTGCACCCCCTCTATATAGAATGAACTCCCTCAGCTTCATAGAGTCCAGTGAAAGCTGCTGAATAATGTTCCCTTGTTAACATATTGAATTGCACCCCCTCTATATAGAATGAACTCCCTCAGCTTCATAGAGTCCAGTGAAAGCTGCTGAATAATGTTCCCTTGTTAACATATTGAATTGCACCCCCTCTATATAGAATGAACTCCCTCAGCTTCATAGAGTCCAGTGAAAGCTGCTGAATAATGTTCCCTTGTTAACATATTGAATTGCACCCCCTCTATATAGAATGAACTCCCTCAGCTTCATAGAGTCCAGTGAAAGCTGCTGAATAATGTTCCCTTGTTAACATATTGAATTCCACACAAGCGCTTTGTAGTTTTTCCCCACACTGACAAACTGAAGGTGAGATTCTGAAATCTAACCTGAAATACCCACTGTACTGCTATTATAGCATCCGGTATACTTTCTTCAAATATCAATTTACAGTTTCTTTCATGACACCACTTCAAATAAAACAGTCCAAATAAAAGTTTACACTGCGCAATTAAATACATCTCCTTCAGGGAACCTACCTATCGTGTGGTCTGGGAGACGGCCTTTCTCCTCCCCTTTTCCGATCCTTCTCCCTCGAATGGGATCGCTTCTGCCCCCTGCTGCCCAGCGAAGAACCTCTAGCCCTGGCTGGGGACCTCTCCCTTCGAATGGCTGAGGGATTGGAGCGCCTGTACTGCATCGGGGGCGATCTGGGCCCCTCTCTATGAGGGGAAGAGGAGGAGGAATCGGACCCTCGTCTCTCTGTGCCCCTTCTCTTTTGGGGAGGTGAGGAATAACCCCTGGGTTTCTCAGAAGCGGGAGACCTTTCTCTTCTTATAGCGGGCTGCTGCTGGGGGGACGAACCGTCTTTGCCGGGACGGTCTCCAGTTTTGGGACGGCGAGGTGTGGGGGGAGACCTGCTGGTTCTCCTCTCCCTGGACTGGGACCTCTTTCTCCGGTCTGCGGAGCACCTGTCCTTGGAGGAAGGAGGAAGGGGAGACCTGCTGGTTCTCCTCTCCCTGGACTGGGACCTCTTTCTCCGGTCTGCGGAGCGCCTGTCCTTGGAGGAAGGAGGAAGGGGAGACCTGCTGGTTCTCCTCTCCCTGGACTGGGACCTCTTTCTCCGGTCTGCGGAGCGCCTGTCCTTGGAGGAAGGAGGAAGGGGAGACCTGCTGGTTCTCCTCTCCCTGGACTGGGACCTCTTTCTCCGGTCTGCGGAGCACCTGTCCTTGGAGGAAGGAGGATGGGGAGACCTGCTGGTTCTCCTCTCCCTGGACTGGGACCTCTTTCTCCGGTCTGCGGAGCGCCTGTCCTTGGAGGAAGGAGGATGGGGAGACCTGCTGGTTCTCCTCTCCCTGGACTGGGACCTCTTTCTCCGGTCTGCGGGGCTCCTGTCCTTGGAGGAAAGAGGAGCAGCAGCGGTGGAAGCCATATGGAGAATCGAGCTTTCCCTTCTAGAGCCAGAGTGACTCCGTTCTTTCGCCGGGGAAAGGGATGGAGAGGAGTCGCTGCTGTGACCGGCGGTCGGGGAGTACAACTCCCTTCGTCCTCCTGCTGACGGAGAAGAGCTTCCAGCTTTTGCTTTGGAGAGAGATTCCACTACTTCCTGCTCCTCCCCCTCCTCTTTATCCCACCTGCTCAATTTGGGATCCCTCACCAATGGATCGGGATCGCAGTCTCTCCCGGTCGGAGAACGCAACTCCTCGACGTTGGGCTTCTTACCCTGGGAAGGAGGAGAGAACACTTTCGTCCACTTGCCTGAGCTAAGAGGAGGATGAGGAGGAGTTTGGCTACTTCTCCTGACTGGAGATTGGGAATCCTGGCTCTCCCTGGAAGCCAGACGATCCCCCGTTTTGGTCGCTGCCGCGGCGACAGGGGGTTGCGACTTCGTGGGAGGCGACCCGCTCTTCTGTCTGACCGGCGATTCAGAGTCAGAACTGTCGGTCCCAGTTGGAGAATACAGCTGCCCGACCGACGACTTTTTACCCTGGAAAGGCACGGACACTTTGTTGTCCCACCTGCCTGATCTGGGGGGAGGAGTTTGGCTGCTCCTCCCGAGTGGAGATTCAGAACGCTGGCCACGGCTGACCGCAGTGGACTGGGAGGGCTGCCTCGAACACGCGCCAACAGGAGGGGCGGCTTTGGAGACAGCGGGCGACCAAACCGGGGCCTTCGATTGGATTCCCCTCTCTGGGGAAGGCGACGAGGAGTCGCTGTCTGTGTGCGTCCCGCTCGGGGAATATCTCTCGCTGGGTTTGGCGGCGAGCCTCGAAGCCAGGGTCTTGCTGTGCAGCATCTTGGAAGACTTCGAGACCCCGCTATCCTCTCTGCCTGGTGATCGACTCCTCCTCGCAGACAAAGGGGAATGCCTCTCGTCGGGTTTCTCCTCCCTGGTGGAAGAAGTCGTCTCGGGAGACCGAGAGAAGTCACTTTGCCGGCTGCGAGAAGGAGGAACGGGAATGGGAGGGGATCTTTCTTCAGGTCCGCACGAAGCTACTCCCTTCTCCTCCGTCGGGATGTCGGAAGATCTCTTATCCAGAGTCCCGGAGTCTGGTCTCACTTCCTTCCCTGTCCTTTCAAAAGACGGAGAGCGTCTCTGTTTCCTGGGAGGAGTTGCCGTCGTCGTCCTCTCTCTGAACCTGGATTTCCCAGACACCTCATTACCATCTTCTTCCTTCCTCCTGCTGCTCCTTACCTCTGGCGAATGATCCCTCTCTCTTCCCGGAGACGGAGAATCCCTGTTCCTCCCGGATTCTTCGCGCCTCGGAAAAACCGGAGAAGCAGCAGCGGCGCCAGCGTCCCTCTTCGGCCCGGATCTCGACCGCGAGGAATCGACTTCCATCTCCTCTTCTGAAGGCAGCTGCTTTCCCCTTCGACACTCCGCTCCAGCCATCTCCTTCACCTCCACCGGCTTTGCGTCGGTCCTCCCAGACTTTGCTGCCGCACCAAGTTCCCTGTCCTCGTCCTCCTTTCCACTGCACCGCCGTTTATGAGATTTGTCCCCTGGTTCCTCTACGGTGGCAGCAATCGCAGAGCTGTTTTTCAGTTTGGACTTTTTGACCTTCTGGTCGTCGGACTCCGACTCAGAAGTGGAAGAAGAATCAGACGAGTCTGTGCTGCTGCTGCTACTGTCTTCATCGCCGCTGCTGCTGCTGCTGCTGCTGCTGGACCCACTAGAAGAGCTGGTACCAGAATCACTGGAACCAGAACTGGAGCTGGTGGAGGAACTGCTATCCTTTCTTGGTTTTTTCCCTTTATTTTTCTCTTCCTTTCTCTCGGTCGCCGTTTCCACCCTTCGACGCTCCTCCTCGACTCCCGGCTTTTCCCCGGAATTTCTCGCCGTCGCGAGATCCAGCCGGGCCGGCTCCGATCCCGGCTTCCCGGATTCCGAGCCGCCGATCCTCTGCTTCTCCCGGCTGCTCCCGTTTCCGATCCCCGACGCCTGCGTGTCGCTGCCACTGCCCTGGCGGACGTCCCGATCGCCGCTTCTCGCGGCCGGGGTTGAACTTGACGGTTCTTCCTTATCCCCTCCTCCTCCTCCTCTCTCATCCATCTCTCTGTCTTGACACGCGGCGGTCTTGGACGATTCTGCGCGAGAGGCTGTGGAGATTTCGGGGCTCAAGCCTGACCCCGACTTCTCCTTTAAAGGCGGAAAGTCAATCGTCCTTTTGTCCCGTTCTTCGCGAGCCAGACTTTCAGCTCCTCTGCTCCTGTTATTTCTGGTAACATCATTAATACTATCTTCCTCCCTACTAGCAGTAGCTATACTTGTTGTAGTTACTTCAGCTGCAGTTGCATCAGAAGCAGCAGCCTCTTCTACATCCTGCTCGCCTCCCCTCTTCCCTTTATCTGCCTCTCCTCTCCTCCGGTCTCTCCCGTTGGCTTTGGGGGAGGGAGAGGAGGAGGAGGAGGAGGAAGAGGATGAAGAAGAGGAGGACGATGAAGAACGACAGCGGGGCAACCTCTGCTTCGATCGATCTCCGTGATCGGAGTCACGTATCCGTTCCTGTCTCCCCGCCTTCCGGGCTCTGTCAGGGGAATCCCTCTCCCCCCCTCCTCTCCTCTCAGTTCTGGGGTCTGCCTCTCTTTCTGGGGTCCCCCTATCGCCTCCTCTCCTCTCAGTTCTGGGGTCCGCCTCTCTCTCCAGGGTCCCTCTATCGCCTCCTCTCCTGTCTCTCCTCTCAGTTGTAGGGTCAGCCTCTCTCTCTGGGGTCCCCCTATCGCCTCCTCTCCTCTCAGTTCTGGGGTCCGCCTCTCTCTCCAGGGTCCCTCTATCGCCTCCTCTCCTGTCTCTCCTCTCAGTTGTAGGGTCAGCCTCTCTCTCTGGGGTCCCCCTATCACCTCCTCTCCTCTCAGTTCTGGGGTCCGCCTCTCTCTCCAGGGTCCCTCTATCGCCTCCTCTCCTGTCTCTCCTCTCAGTTGTAGGGTCAGCCTCTCTCTCTGGGGTCCCCCTATCGCCTCCTCTCCTCTCAGTTCTGGGGTCCGCCTCTCTCTCCAGGGTCCCTCTATCGCCTCCTCTCCTGTCTCTCCTCTCTGTTGTAGGGTCAGCCTCTCTCTCCGGGGTCCCCCTATCGCCTCCTCTGCTCTCAGTTCTGGGGTCTGCCTCTCTTTCTGGGGTCCCTCTATCACCTCCTCTCCTGTCTCTCCTCTCAGCTCTGGGGTCTGCCTCTCTTTCTGGGGTCTCCCTCCTGTTCCTAGGGGACCCCCTTTCTCCTCTCTCTGCTCTCGATTCTCTCTCGGGGCTGTTCCATCTGTGTCTGGTCAAAGCACCGCCCCCCTCCCTCCCTCTCTCTCCTGTGGTCTCCCGGTTGCGTTGTTTCGAGGGGCTGCGCCTGTGTTTGGGGGAGCCCCTGTCTCCCCTGTCCTGGGATGACCCCCCCTGTCTGCGTTTAGGGGAGTCTCTCTCTCCCCTGAGGGCATTTCCTCTGCCTCCTCTTCTCTCAGCTGGGGACCCAGATCTGTTTTTGGGGTTCTCTCTGGGACCCCCTTTGTTGCCTCTGTCTGTGACGGGACGGCCTGGGGATTTCTGTTAAAAAAAAAAAAGGTTTAAAAATAGATGCATATATACATAAATGGGGGAAAAATGAGAATCAGGAGAGGGTCGCTGGGGCTGTAATTCTCTTTTCAGAGTGAATTTACTGCAACTAAGTGCAACTAACCCAGGTCCGGTTCAAAGAAAACAAAGAATCATATATTATTCAAAGATAGTCTCTCACCTCTCTGCTCCCAGAACGCTCACCACTGCTGTGTTTGTGGCCCTGCCCCTTCCTGCCTCTCGGGGGCGTGGCTGACCGCGCCGGGGACCGCCCCCTTCCCCTCTCTCCTCTCCTGGTTGGCTGAGAGGCTTGTGCGTCTCTAAGGGTGACGGGGGACTTGCTGAAAAGGGAAGGAGGGGGAAACAAAATTCTATCAGAAACATCTGCTGTTGAATTGACACAAGACACAGAGAGAGACTTCTAGTGGAAACGTCTGCCGTTGAATTGACACTGAAGACACTGAGAGAGACTTCTAGTGGAAACGTTTGCCATTGAATTGACACTGAAGACACTGAGAGACTTCTAGTGGAAACGTTTTGTATTGAATTTACACTGAAGACACTGAGAAAGACTTCTAGTGGAAACGTTAGTCAGCGAATGTATTAGTTTTAATATCAGACAGTTTGGATAAAAACATGGCGACTGACCTTTGACTGCCTCGAGAGGAAGGGGAGGAGGAAGAGGAGGAACTTCCTTTATGACCGCGTCTCTGTGGGGGCGGAGACCGGCTGCAGGTTCTGGAGAGGGAGAGAGAACCTTTGGTGAGCTTTTAGCAGCACACTGACCAACAGAACCAAACCCAAAACCAACCCGGCCCACAACAGCGACCCTGATTTGAGACTTCCTGCCCAATAAACACAAACTTTTTTTTTTTTTTTTTTTTAAATCGGTGCGAGTAGCTAGTGTACAAGAAGGATATTTCTCACCGGTGTCTCTTCTCTTTTCCCTTCAATTTGCTTTTGTGCTTCGGGCTACGAGACCTGACAGAGAAAGAAAGGTAAGGTTTGAAAATGGAGAGGGAGAGCGAGAGAGAGAGAGAGGATTTGAAAACAGAGAGAGGGAGACAGGGTTTGAAAACACAGACAGAGTTTTGAAAAGAGAGGGGGTTTGAAAACACAGAGAGTTTGAAGAGAGAGAGAGAGGTGGTTTGAAAAGGCCACACACACTACAAGCCCAGGTTTAAGCTGCAGTTTATTAAACGGCTCTGCTCTTGTCTCGTTAGATGAAACTCACCTTCGAGTTGGAAGCTTTTGCTCAGATCTGGACCTGAGGAGGGGATAAAAAGAAACATATTACCATAGTAACCCTGAGCATGAACAGAAACTGGACTAATAAGCACTAAACTAATATAATCACCATGCATATATTATTAATGGTATCTATAGAATATATATATATATATATATATATATATATATATATATATATATATATATATATATATATATATATAATATTATATCGCCGGAAAGTGTCACCGGGTGGTAGTGTTCGCGCGAAATGTTTTCTCTCTGAATGAAGATGCATTTAATACAGTGAAATACAGGGCAAAGGTGTTGAACTCTAATCACTGTGGAATGAGCCTGTCACACAATCACAGGAAGATAATCAAATTATTATTATTATTATTATTATTAATAGCCGTCTGACCTCTGTTTCTTTTTCTTTGATTTCTTCTTCGATCGCCGTGGCGACGCAGACTCGCTGTCTGAACTCCTAAAACATGATTTTAAAAACACAGAAAAAAAAACACACACTGCAGTGATCCATAGCAAAGTGTGACAGAGAGAAACAGAGACACAGGAGAGAGAGAGCGCGAGAGAAACAGACACACAGGAGAGAGAGCGCGCGAGAGAAACAGACAGACACAGGAGAGAGCGAGCGCGAGAGAAACAGACAGACACAGGAGAGAGAGCGAGCGCGAGAGAAACAGACAGACACAGGAGAGAGAGCGAGCGCGAGAGAAACAGACAGACACAGAAGAGAGAGAGCGAGCGCGAGAGAAACAGACAGACACAGGAGAGAGAGAGAGAAACAGACACACAGGAGAGAGAGAGAGAAACAGACACACAGGAGAGAGAGAGAGAAACAGACACACAGGAGAGAGAGAGAGAAACAGACACACAGGAGAGAGAGAGAGAAACAGACACACAGGAGAGAGAGAGAGAAACAGACACACAGGAGAGAGAGCGCGCGAGAGAAACAGACAGACACAGAGAGAGAGAGAGAGAAACAGACAAGAGAGAGAGAAACAGACAAGAGAGAGAAACAGGAGAGAGAAAAACAAACAGGAGAGAAACAGACAAACGCTTCGAGATATAACCAAAAATACAAGTGTGAGACAGACAGACCACTACAGCTTTAAAAAAAAAAAAACCCTATTGATTCACCGTTCAGAGTGAAACAAGGTTAGAAACGGCTGCTTTGTGATGATCGATCGGTTTTCTGAAAGACTCTGCTGAGAGCAGCGACCCACACAAACCCCCAAGCAGCTGCTGCTTCTTACTTCACTCTGAACGGGTGAGTCAGCCCCGATCCACACCGGCGATCCTCGCGCCAGATTGTCAGCCCCCGATTTCTGTGGAGAGATCAGTCCCCGACAATCTCAACTAAAAAACTCTGAAATTAAATCGACCGCATCGGAATCTCCTCTCCTCTCTCTCCCCCTCTCTTACCTCTCTTTCGCCGCCTTTTTCTTCTTGTTGCGACTGCGGGGCGAAGGAGAGGCCGAGCCTTCCGATTCCTCTGGGATAATTCTGAGAGAGAAAAAAAAAAAAAAAAAAGGTCTCTGCCTTTGACGGGAAAAAGACGAAATCTGCTTCTAAGTCCTGCTTTCTCAGACTCCCAGACTGCACAGCAGTGTGATCCAGTCCTGCTTTCACTAGGAGTTTAATAATCAGACTCCCGCTGCACAGCAGTGTGATCCAGTCCTGCTTTCACTAGGAGTTTAATAATCAGACTCCCGCTGCACAGCAGTGTGATCCAGTCCTGCTTTCACTAGGAGTTTAATAATCAGACTCCCGCTGCACAGCGGTGTGATCCAGTCCTGCTTTCACTAGGAGTTTAATAATCAGACTCCCGCTGCACAGCAGTGTGATCCAGTCCTGCTTTCACTAGGAGTTTAATAATCAGACTCCCGCTGCACAGCAGTGTGAGCTTTCACTAGGAGTTAATCCATTGTCTGCTTCGCTAGCAGTTTATAAATAATCAGACTCCCGCTGCACAGCAGTGTGATCCAGTCCTGCTTTCACTAGGAGTTTAATAATCAGACTCCCGCTGCACAGCAGTGTGATCCAGTCCTGCTTTCACTAGGAGTTTAATAATCAGACTCCCGCTGCACAGCAGTGTGATCCAGTCCTGCTTTCACTAGGAGTTTAATAATCAGACTCCCGCTGCACAGCAGTGTGATCCAGTCCTGCTTTCACTAGGAGGAGTCCTGCTTTCACTAGGAGTTTAATAATCAGACTCCCGCCCTGCACAGCAGTGTGATCCAGTCCTGCTTTCACTAGGATAATCTAGGAGTTTAATAATCAGACTCCCGCTGCACAGCAGTGTGATCCAGTCCTGCTTTCACTAGGAGTTTAATAATCAGACTCCCGCTGCACAAGGTCACACTAGGAGGACGAAACAGTGATCCTGTAGTCCAGTTCGACGGTCGGCACACTAGGCAAGTACGAAATTGATCAACTCACGCATTAGGCAGAACGGACGGGATACAACGTACGGCAGACGAGTGAGCTTTCAAGTAGAGTCTGAAGGGACGACGGGTGTCGCATGCACTAGACCCACAGCAGTGTGATCCAGTCCTGCTTTCACTAGGAGTTTAATAATCTAGACACACTTTAATTAGCTAGACACACTAGGGGCTGATCAAGCTGGTAGTAAAACCCGGACCGGATCACGCTGCTGTGCAATAGGAGTCTGATTCCCAGCCCCGGTTTCCTCCTTCCCCTCACTCACATGTAGTCCTTCTTGCTCCTCTCCTCCTGCTCCCTCCTCTCCCGCTCTCGCGCCCTCCTCTCGGGGTGGAAGGAGCTCCCGTCCTCGTAATCGTCCCGGATCCCGAAGGCGGCTCTCAGACGCTCGTTCTTCAGCTGATTGGCTGCCGCCAGCTGGTGCGTCTCCGTTACCCTGGCGACAGAGAGGGGGCGTGTCTGTCAGCCTGCACGTGCATCTGCAGAGCTGTGTGCGGCTGGATATTGTGCAATAAGGGACTCACGTGGGTCTCTCGCTCGGCACTGCCTCTTTGAGCAGTGGCTCCTCCTTCTCTTGAAGCATCAGCCTGAAGGTGGCGACTTTTTCGTCGATCTCCTCCACAGAGTACCTGGTGAAACACAGAGAGAGATACGTCAACACAGAGAGAGACTCGCACAAAAGAGGATTTATCAGTATGCACGTCTATACAGGTATGTGAACAGCGAACAAGGGGTGGGGCTGGAGATGCAGTACTGACTGTGCAGGGCCTTTTAAACCTGTTTAACTCTGGAAAATATTTTAAGCAGCGCGCGTGGAAATAAACTGGACCCAACACGCCTGACAAACGCTGAATAAAACAGACCCGCTAAGAGTTAAGATTCAAAAGACGAGGAAAACAAACTAGCAAATTTCTCCCCTCTGCTCACCCCTGCTCCTCCATCATATCCTGCAGCTGTACACATTTCAGCTCCAGGCCCCTCTTCCTCTCGTGCTCCAGTATCTCAGGGTTGGGAGCTCTGGTCAGGCTGCTCTCCAGCCTGTCCAGCTCCTCGTCCGTCCTGACGTCCTCCCGGCCCCTCCGGGGACGCACGGTGGACAGGTTGCGCTGGACGTAGCCATTCGTGCCACTCCCTCGCGGGGTGACCAGCCCGATCCCATTGTACATCCTACTGGGGGGGGGGAGCAAGAGAGGGGGGGAGAGAGCGAGCGAGAGAGAGAGAGAGAGAGAGAGAGATTTAAATTTAGAATTTATTTTAATTCTGTTAAGAGACTAATTAAAACTACACCTTTATCCAAGGCGATTTAGAGGAGACTAGTGTGTGTGTGAGCTATGCATCAGTGCAGGGTCTCTTACAACAGCGTCTCACCCCAAAAACAGAGCACAAGGAGGTTCAGTGACTCGCTCGGAGTCACACACAGGGAGTCAGGGGCTGAGGTGGGATTTGAACCCGGATCCTGCTGGTTACAAACCCCCTTTTCTTTAACCATGTAAAGAAAGCATCACCATTGATCCACACACAGTGAATTACAATTACAAACACACACCCCTCCCCCGAGGTGTTACAAAATCCGCATGTTTAAAAACACCTTTAATAATAAGCTAAAGCGTTTGGATTAACACAAACAAACAAACAAACAAACAAACTACACCGCCTAGGGGCGCATATAGAAGACTAGCAAACAAATCGCCCTATACAGCCATTTAAAAAAAAACTTGCGAAAACACAAGAGCGGGTTTTTTTCCTCTTGTTTGTTTTTTGTTTTTGCAGAAACAGCAAACTTATACGAGGCTCATAAAAAAAAAAAAAAAAAAAAAAAAAAAAAAAAAGTTTAAAAAGAATACGATACTGTCTAATGAATTTCGTTATTTATTGATTTATTGATGCATTTATTTATTAAACCAGTCGTTTCTGCTGTTGTAAAAAGGACACGTACGTATTTAATGTGTCCTAAAAACAGCGAGTCTGCAAAACACGTCTCTGTGGCGGGATTGTTCGGACTTTATTATTATAATAATAATAATAATAATAATAATAATAATAATAATAATAATAATAATAATAACAACAACAACAAAGTTTCGCAATAGCACGACATTTTACTTTGTAAAAATAACACACAAAGTTACAATATTTACACACACGCTATTATTAAATTTTCCACAAACCTTTTACATAAACTCCAAAAAAATAAAAACAAACAAACAAACAATTAAAACGGCACAATTTAAACGCGAATTACCGCAAGAGAAACGGGACTCCCACCGTGGGCAGAAACGGCAAATCCCACCCCGGGGCTTCACCGAGGACGCGGAGGCCTGCGAGTCAAACTCTGCTTTAAAACCCAAACCCACCCCAACCGCCCCCCCGTGAGACCACGCTAACCGGCCCGGGACGGGGGTCCGCCAGCCCGCCCCGGTGTGACCCACACCCCCGGGATTGCGCCCCGGCCTCCCGTCGGAGCCACTCGCCCGAGGCGGCGGGCTGTGGTGAGCTCTCTCCCCGCTTACCTCCCGCTTACCTCCCGCTGGCTCTCTCTCTCTCTCCTTCAGTCCTTGTGAGAAAAATCAAAATCGGTTCGGGGGCTGGCCGGTGGAATTTGAAAATCGATCCACGAAGCAACTTACTGGGGGAAGGAGGGGGATTTAAACTGGGCTAAATGTGCAAACAACGCGCAGTTTGCAAATATAGTCACCCACACTGCACCGCGGGGAGGGGAAAGAACTACACTGCCCATGAGCCATCGCGCTTAGAGACTACAGGGACCACAATGCACCGAGGACTACACTGCCCATGAGCCATCGCGCTTAGAGACTACAGGGACCACAATGCACCGAGGACTACACTGCCCATGAGCCATCGCGCTTAGAGACTACAGGGACCACAATGCACCGAGGACTACACTGCCCATGAGCCATCGCGCTTAGAGACTACAGGGACCACAATGCACCGAGGACTACACTGCCCATGAGCCATCGCGCTTAAAGACTACAGGGACCACAATGCACCGAGGACTACACTGAGCCATCGCGCTTAAAGACTACAGGGACCACAATGCACCGAGGACTACACGTTTCCAGTGGAAAAAAACACAGGAAAGTGTAATAAAGCACAGTGAACATATTGTAAAGCATAGGGAAGCATTGTAAAGCACAGAGAGGTCTGATAAAGCATAGGGAAGCATTGTAAAGCACAGAGAGGTCTGGTAAAGCATAGGGAAGCATTGTAAAGCACAGAGAGGTCTGGTAAAGCACAGGGAAGCATTGTAAAGCACAGAGAGGTCTGGTAAAGCATAGGGAAGCATTGTAAAGCACAGAGAGGTCTGGTAAAGCATAGGGAAGCATTGTAAAGCACAGAGAGGTGTGGTAAAGCATAGGGAAGCATTGTAAAGCACAGAGAGGTCTGGTAAAGCACAGGGAAGCATTGTAAAGCACAGAGAGGTCTGGTAAAGCATAGGGAAGCATTGTAAAGCACAGAGAGGTCTGGTAAAGCACAGGGAAGCATTGTAAAGCACAGAGAGGTCTGGTAAAGCACAGGGAAGCATTGTAAAGCACAGAGAGGTCTGGTAAAGCACAGGGAAGCATTGTAAAGCACAGAGAGGTCTGGTAAAGCACAAGGAAGCATTGTAAAGCACAGAGAGGTCTGGTAAAGCACAGGGAAGCATTGTAAAGCACAGAGAGGTCTGGTAAAGCATAGGGAAGCATTGTAAAGCACAGAGAGGTCTGGTAAAGCATAGGGAAGCATTGTAAAGCACAGAGAGGGCTGGTAAAGCACAGGGAAGCATTGTAAAGCACAGAGAGGTGTGGTAAAGCATAGGGAAGCATTGTAAAGCACAGAGGGGTCTGGTAAAGCACAGGGAAGCATTGTAAAGCACAGAGAGGTCTGGTAAAGCATAGGGAAGCATTGTAAAGCACAGAGAGGTCTGGTAAAGCACAGGGAAGCATTGTAAAGCACAGAGAGGTCTGGTAAAGCATAGGGAAGCATTGTAAAGCACAGAGAGGTCTGGTAAAGCATAGGGAAGCATTGTAAAGCACAGAGAGGTCTGGTAAAGCACAGGGAAGCATTGTAAAGCACACAGGTCTGGTAAAGCACAGGGAAGCATTGTAAAGCACAGAGAGGTCTGGTAAAGCACAGGGAAGCATCTGGTAAAGCACAGCACAGAGAGGTCTGGTAAAGCATAGGGAAGCATTGTAAAGCACAGAGAGGTCTGGTAAAGCACAGGGAAGCATTGTAAAGCACAGAGAGGTCTGGTAAAGCATAGGGAAGCATTGTAAAGCACAGAGAGGTCTGGTAAAGCACAGGGAAGCATTGTAAAGCACAGAGAGGTCTGGTAAAGCACAGGGAAGCATTGTAAAGCACAGAGAGGTCTGGTAAAGCATAGGGAATCATTGTAAAGCACAGAGAGGGTCTTGTAAAGCGATAACGTACCGTGTGTCTCACTTGGCTCCCCGAGGGGGATCAGTGCGGTGCGACAGCTACTACTACTGCACCCGGCAGGTCTGTCTGTCCCCGAGGGTCTCCCCTGGTAAAGGCATGGCTGCGTGGTGTGCAGGGGGGAGTCACACAGTCAGGGGAGTGCAGGGGGTCCCCGAGGGTCTCCCCTGGTAAAGGCATGGCCGCGTGGTGTGCAGGGGGGAGTCACACAGTCAGGGGAGTGCAGGGGGTCCCCGAGGGTCTCCCCTGGTAAAGGCACGGCCGCGTGGCGTGCAGGGGGGGGGGGTCAAACATTCACTTTTTAAGTTTCTTTCTAATCTGTTTTAATCTGTTTCTTTGTCTGGCTCTCTATGTTGTGATTATTACTGTCCCGTTTCTATGAGAGTTCAGAACCCAGCCCCGTTGGCATGACAAAACATTAGAGCTGGCTGGGGCAACGTGATTGGCTGACAGGTGTTCTGACCTGTGAGGATACAGCATATCCCTAGTACAGAACAGCAGCAATTAGAGCTCTCTCATTCACTCTGCATCAGTGACGTATCTGAGGCGAAACTGGCAGTATAATAGACAAGCTTAGTCACATCCCTTACATCTCCCACACAGCTCTCTGATTGAGTCAGTCAGTCCTCTTTATTGGGAGCTGCTTCATTGAGAAGGTTACAAGAATTCAGATGAAGACGACAGCAACACACGAATGATCGTGGACACAAACACGCAAACACACAAACACGCACACGCACACACACTCACACACACAAACACGCACACACACAAACACACACACAAACACGCACACATACAAACGCATAAACACAGACACACACACACTAACACACAGACACACACACTGACACACAGACACACAAAAACACAGACATACACACACACACACACGCTGACACATAGACAGACACAAAAAAAAACACACGCACACACACACTGATAATAAAGTAAAACATTTCAAGAAGGCGGAGCAGAAAGACAATAATAATAATAATAATAATAATAATAATAATATAATAATAATAATAATAATAATCCTTGTTTAGGAAAATCTATATTTTAGTGGCGCTCTGGAACCTTCAGGATTTAGGACCGCGCGCCGTTGACCTACAGCCCTGACAGAAACACCGTTTGCCTTTGAAGAAGTATTTATTCCATAAATCCATTTGTTAGCGTGTTGATTCCAACGCCAGAAAAGCTGTCCTTCCCTCACCTTTACAATCAGGGATCAATCAATGGCGGGTACTGTCCGCGGCGAGTGTTTTTATCTGGGGCGCTAGCGGGTTTTTATTTCTTTTTTTAGTTAACTTTTCTCGTATATTATTTCGAAGAGCTTATCGAGAATGTAAGGCGATGGGGATATTACAGGGTGTCTCCCTCTCAGATTTGGCTCAGATTTGCATCACCTGCAAGAAGACATTTATACACCTGACAACTTATCAGAGATCTCTCTCTCTCTCTCTCTCTATCTCCCATGCCCTCCCTCTCTCTCTCACTCCCTCTCTCTTTACCTCTCTCTCTCTCTTTCTCTCTCCCTCCCTCCCTCTCTCTCTCTTTCTCCCTCCTCTCCTCTCTCTCTCTCTCTTTCTCTCTCTCTCTCTCTCTCTCTGTCTTTCTCTTTCTCTCTCACTCCCCCCCTCTCTCTCTCTCTCTCTCTCTCTCTCTCTCTCTCTCTCTCTCTCTCTCTCTCTCTCTCTCTCTCTCTCCTCTCTCTCTCTCTCTCTCTCTCTCTCTCTCTCTCTCTCTCTCTCTCTCCCTCTCTCTCTCTCTCTCTCTCTCTCTCCCTCTCTCTCTGCGGGACCTCTCTCTCTCCTCTCAAGGGGTAGGCGCTCTCTCTCTCGCCTCGTGAGGGAGGAGAGTAGAGGAGGGGAGAGAGATCTCCTCTCCCCCTCTCCCCTCTCTCTCGTCCCTCTCCCTCTCTCTCTCTCTCCTCTCACTCTCTCTCCCCCCCCTCTCTCTCTCTCTCTCTTTCTCTCTCTCTCCCTCCTTTCTCTCTCTCTCTCTCTCTCCTCTCTTCCCTCTCCTCTCTCTCTCTCTCTCTCTCTCTCTCTTCCTCTCTCTCTCTCTCTCTCTCCCCCCTCTCTCTCTCTCTCTCTCTCTCTCTCTCTCTCTCTCTCTCTCTCTCTCCCCCTCTCTCTCTCTCTCACCCCTCTCTCTCTCTCTCTCTCTCTCTCTCCTCTCTCTCTCTCTCTCTCTCTTTGTGAGGAAAAAATTAAGTGTGTTTGGATAGTCGAAGTGGAGGACTCGATGTTATCAAAAATAATGTATGAAGATATTGCGAGTTGAGGGGGGGTACCCACAACTCAGGGAATAAATCTAAGATACGAACAACTCTCTCTCTCTCTCTCTCTCTCTTTCTCTTCTCCTCTCTCTACATAACTTTTCTATCCAAACCTATCAGCTTCACCTCCTGAGCTACAATAGTTTTTATTACATAACTTCTATAACGCTCCCCCCCCCATGGGTGTTGCTGTCCATTATTTCATTCTATGCTTGTTGACGCCACCCCTCGTCTCTACTATTTAATGAGACACAGATGAATTCTCACAAACACAAGAATCATTTTCATCAATTTTTCACCAAGGAATTTGAAGGTAGGGTCCTGTTTAATCTCTCCGCTCTCTGCCCTCTCTCCATTGCTCTCTACCCTCTCTCTCACTCCCTCTCACTACTCGCTCTCTCTCGTCACCGAGAAAGTCGATTACCATATATTATATCTATATATATAATATATAATATATATATATATCATATTTGCGTAAAACTTATATCTTAAGTATAAATGTTAACAGTTTCACTTTTATTTTTTGTAAAACGCATTTTGAATTATGAATTCATTTTTCACAATTTCAAAGTGAATCTACATGCTGTTCCTATTTATTCTTCACTAGCAAACGTTTCCACTAGAAGTCTTTCTCAGCGTCTTCAGTGTAGCTTTGCATCTTTAAAATCCATTCTCTCACCTCTTATTAGCTTTATTAACAGGATCACTGACCCCTCCCTTTAAAGGAGCGCTGACCATCTTTAAAATCCATTCTCTCACCTCTTATTAGCTTTATTAACAGGATCACCGGCCCCTCCCTTTAAAGGAGCGCTGACCATCTTTAAAATCCATTCTCTCACCTCTTATTAGCTTTATTAACAGGATCACTGGCCCCTCCCTTTAAAGGAGCGCTGACCATCTTTAAAATCCATTCTCTCACCTCTTATTAGCTTTATTAACATGATCACTGGCCCCTCCCTTTAAAGGAGCGCTGACCATCTTTAAAATCCATTCTCTCACCTCTTATTAGCTTTATTAACAGGATCACTGACCCCTCCCTTTACAGGAGCGCTGACCATCTTTAAAATCCATTCTCTCACCTCTTATTAGCTTTATTAACAGGATCACTGACCCCTCCCTTTAAAGGAGCGCTGACCATCTTTAAAATCCATTCTCTCACCTCTTATTAGCTTTATTAACAGGATCACTGACCCCTCCCTTTAAAGGAGCGCTGACCATCTTTAAAATCCATTCTCTCACCTCTTATTAGCTTTATTAACAGGATCACTGACCCCTCCCTTTAAAGGAGCGCTGACCATCTTTAAAATCCATTCTCTCACCTCTTATTAGCTTTATCAACATCACTACCCCCACCTCTCTCACCTCCACTACTCATTTCAAGGAACACTAACTCTTTCTAGGAACTTTTGTAAGATAAAACCGTTTCAATTGAAAGTGAGCAGTAATTGTTAAATCTGGAGTTATCTGGCAAAATCTCGGTGTGTGTTTTGTGCGGCATTGCAATGTGACACCACTCTGTTACTACACACAGGACCTGGATCACAGAAGATTGTCAGCACTAGCTGCAGCACTCTTGCAAACTGACACCAAAAGCCAGGGGGCCTATGACAAAGACTGTGCTTCATAGCAAAGAAACTTTCCTTACAAGGAATTGAATGGGAGATTTCCACTGTGAATCCACAACTCTCTCACTGCCATGGCACGCCTCTCTGCGCTTTACAATGCTTCCCTATGCTTTACCAGACCTCTCTGTGCTTTACAATGCTTCCCGATGCTTTACCACACCTCTCTGTGCTTTACAATGCTTCCCTGTGCTTTACCAGACCTCTCTGTGCTTTACAATGCTTCCCTATGCTTTACCAGACCTCTCTGTGCTTTACAATGCTTCCCGATGCTTTACCACACCTCTCTGTGCTTTACAATGCTTCCCTGTGCTTTACCAGACCTCTCTGTGCTTTACAATGCTTCCCTATGCTTTACCAGACCTCTCTGTGCTTTACAATGCTTCCCTATGCTTTACCAGACCTCTCTGTGCTTTACAATGCTTCCCTGTGCTTTATCACACTTTACATAAGCTTAGAGTCTAACTCCTTCTCTCTTATTTCAATGTTTCAGATGCATTGCTTGCCAGCTGTTGCTGTCTTGCTAATTCTGGGATTGCTGTGTGGATGTGTTGACACAGCGACAGGTAGGAACACAGAGGCATATACTTGCCGTTAACAAGCACTTACTGGCAGGCAATCAACAAATCCGTCCGGCGAAGCATCGGTTTCGAATCATGAAAAGCTGTCCTTCCCTCACCTTTACAACCCAGTACCACCCAACAGTGATTAACTGGAAGGATATTTTTTATTTTAAATACCAGTTGGAAGTGAATTTTCCTCTCTGACTTTTTTTTTTTTTTTACTGCTTTCGAACGGTTTTAAAAGTTAAATCGCCATTGATTTTGTACCCGGTGGTAAAGGTGAAGGAAGGACAACGTCTCGTGTTTTCAGTTCAACGGCAAACGTTTCCACTAGAAGTCTTTCTCAGTGTCTTCAGCGTCAATTCAACTGCAAACGTTTTGTTTTATAGTGCACGAATGGTGTTACAATGGAGACGTCTGTGGTAAGTCATTGTACTTCTTAAAATTACAGTTATGTTTCTGTTTGCTTTACCAGATCTCTGTGCTTTACAATGCTTCCCTATGCTTTACCAGACCTCTCTGTGTTTACAATGCTTCCCTGTGCTTTACCAGACCTCTCTGTGCTTTACAATGCTTCCCTGTGCTTTACCAGACCTCTCTGTGCTTTACAATGCTTCCCTATGCTTTACCAGACCTCTCTGTGCTTTACAATGCTTCCCTATGCTTTACCAGACCTCTCTGTGCTTTACAATGCTTCCCTATGCTTTACCATACCTCTCTGTGCTTTACAATGCTTCCCTGTGCTTTACCAGACCTCTCTGTGCTTTACAATGCTTCCCTATGCTTTACCAGACCTCTCTGTGCTTTACAATGCTTCCCTGTGCTTTACCAGACCTCTCTGCTTCATCACACTGTGCTGTCACTGTGGAACACTTCTCTAAGGGGATGGGGGTGCAGCTGCTGTATTCATGGGTCTCTGTGGGTTCTTTTGCTTGAAGGCCCAAGTGCCTGGATCACCAAGCCCTTTGGAAGCTGTAATGGAACTCGTCAATCTCCCATTGACATCAGCACTGACAGAGCGCAGACCGACCAGAACCTCTCGCAGTTCAGCTTCTCAGATTACGAGGACAAGCACATCATGAAGGAAATCGTCAACACCAGGAGGACAGGTGGGGGAGATTTCGAAAGAATGAAAAAGAGGGCGAGTGTATCTCTCTCGCTCTCTCTCTGTGTCTCTCCAGTGAAAGTGACCCTCTCTCTTTCCTTTCTCCCCCTCTCCTTTCCCCTTACCTCCAATCCTCTCCTCTCCTTTAACTCTCCTCTCTTCTCTCCTGTTCTCTCTCCTCACCTCTCCCTCCCTCTCCTCTCCCCTCTCCCCTCTCCTCTCCAGTGAAAGTCATTCTCAATGACAGTGTTGAGATTACAGGCGGGGGCCTGCAGGACTCCTATCACGCGATTGAGTTTCACCTGCACTGGGGGAACTTGCACTCTGTCCCTGGATCAGAGCACAAGATGGATGGGAAGCACTTCCCCATGGAGGTGAGGAGTCTGTGTGTGTGTGTGTGTGTGTTTGTAGTGTATCATGCATCACTGTTTCATGCATCGATCCTTCCTCTGCTGTCTCTTATTTGTTTCTGCAGCTCCACATCGTTCACTTCAAGAAACATTACAACTACACCCTGGCAATGGCAGACCCGACAGGAATCGCAGTGCTGGGCTTCCTCATTGAGGTGAGGCTTAAAAACACTCCGGGGAAAAAACTGGAGCGCTCCCCGGACTGAATGTCGGGAATGCGGAGAAGATCGGAGCTAAAAACCAACAACGTTTCCCATCTTTCCCATCCATCGGAGACTGGGAAACGGGGGGGGAGGGGGTCTATTTTACTATGATGTTTTTCATTTTATTGTTTTAGGCTACCGATGATAAAGACACACCCCTGAGCTGGAAACTTCTCACATCCAAACTCGACGATATCTCACACAACGGTACATGACTACTTTATCATCGCTCTCTTCTATGTATAGAATGCTGGCTTATCATCACAGGCATGGGAATCAGACTCCCGCTGCACAGCAGTGTGATCCAGTCCTGCTTTCACTAGGAGTTTAATAATCAGACTCCCGCTGCACAGCAGTGTGATCCAGTCCTGCTTTCACTAGGAGTTTAATAATCAGACTCCCGCTGCACAGCAGTGTGATCCAGTCCTGCTTTCACTAGGAGTTTAATAATCAGACTCCCGCTGCACAGCAGTGTGATCCAGTCCTGCTTTCACTAGGAGTTTAATAATCAGACTCCCGCTGCACAGCAGTGTGATCCAGTACTGCTTTCACTAGGAGTTTAATAATCAGACACACCTGAGCTTGTTAGCTAGACACACTGGGGGCTGATCAAGCTGCTAGTGAAACCTGGACTGGATCACACTGCTGTGCAACAGGAGTCTGATTCCCATCCCTGCAATAATAACAATGCTGGTTATCACAGGAATGGAATAAGACTTGACTCTCTCCTTCACTCTCACGCCATTGCTCTCTTTCAGTGACCTCTGCCCATTTGAACCTGTCTCTGTCCCTCGATGACCTCCTCTCCGGGGTTAACAGGTCAAAGTTCTACCGCTATCCCGGCTCACTGACGACCCCCCCCTGCCAGGAGTCAGTGCTGTGGACCATCTTCGAAGAAAAGATTCACGTGAGCAAGGATTTGGTAAGAGTCTGCCTCAGTAAAAGCACAGCACAGTGTAATAAAGCACAGTGAAAGCATAGGGACACATTGTAAAGCACAGAGAGGTCTGGTAAAGCATAGGGAAGCATTGTAAAGCGCAGAGAGGTCTGGTAAAGCACAAGGAAGCATTGTAAAGCACAGAGAGGTCTGGTAAAGCATAGGGAAGCATTGTAAAGCACAGAGAGGTCTGGTAAAGCATAGGGAAGCACTGTAAAGCACAGAGAGGTCTGGTAAAGCACAGGGAAGCATTGTAAAGCACAGAGAGGTCTGATTAAAGGATATTAAAAAACACACAGTTTACCTCGATTTGCTTATTTATCTCCCTCTTCCCCTCCCCTCTTTCTCTTCCCCTCTCCCTTCCCCGCTCCCCTTCTCAAACCCTAATTCTCTCTCCCTCTCTCTCTGTCTCTCTGTCTCTCTCCCTCTCTCTCTGTCTCTCTGTCTCTCTCCCTCTCTCTCCTCAGATTGACTTGTTTGCTAAGAGGCTTGTTCATTATCCCAAGGCCGCTGTGAACATCACAAACATCTACCGACCAGTTCAGCCTCTCAACTCCAGGACGATCCTCGCGTCTCCAGGGACCAAAGCCGGTCCCCTGTTGACCACAGGCAATGTGGGCGGAGCTCCACGTCTCTCTGTCCCCTCCACTTGGCTCCTGGTCGTCACGACAGCAGGACTCAGCTTCCTGAGATAGAAAAAGAAACTGAAGTGTGAAATGAAAATAAAAGAAACGTTTCCACTAGAAGTCTTTCTCTGTGTCTTCAGTGTAAATTCAATACAAAACGTTTCCACTAGAAGTCTTTCTCAGTGTCTTCAGTGTCAATTCAATACAAACGTTTCCACTAGAAGTCTTTCTCAGTGTCTTCAGTGTCAATTCAATACAAAACGTTTCCACTAGAAGTCTTTCTCAGTGTCTTCAGTGTCAATTCAATACAAAACGTTTCCACTAGAAGTCTTTCTCAGTGTCTTCAGTGTCAATTCAATACAAAACGTTTCCACTAGAAGTCTTTCTCAGTGTCTTCAGTGTCAATTCAATACAAACGTTTCCACTAGAAGTCTTTCTCAGTGTCTTCAGTGTCAATTCAATACAAACGTTTCCACTAGAAGTCTCTCTCAGTGTCTTCAGTGTAAATTTTTTTTTTTCATAAGCTTTATTTAATCTAATGCTCTGTATTGAAATAAAGTTTAAAAGCAACATCGTATTTCTCCCTTTTATTTGTTCACAAAGATCAGGCCTGGGAATCAGACTCCCTGGTTTCACTAGGAGTTTAATAATCAGACTCCCGCTGCACAGCAGTGTGATCCAGTCCTGCTTTCACTAGGAGTTTAATAATCAGACTCCCGCTGCACAGCGGTGTGATCCAGTCCTGGTTTCACTAGGAGTTTAATAATCAGACTCCCGCTGCACAGCAGTGTGATCCAGTCCTGCTTTCACTAGGAGTTTAATAATCAGACTCCCACTGCACAGCAGTGTGATCCAGTCCTGGTTTCACTAGGAGTTTAATAATCAGACTCCCGCTGCACAGCAGTGTGATCCAGTCCTGCTTTCACTAGGAGTTTAATAATCAGACTCCCGCTGCACAGCAGTGTGATCCAGTCCTGCTTTCACTAGGAGTTTAATAATCAGACTCCCGCTGCACAGCGGTGTGATCCAGTCCTGCTTTCACTAGGAGTTTAATAATCAGACTCCCGCTGCACAGCAGTGTGATCCAGTCCTGCTTTCACTAGGAGTTTAATAATCAGACTCCCGCTGCACAGCAGTGTGATCCAGTCCTGCTTTCACTAGGAGTTCAATAATCAGACACACCTGAGCTTGTTAGCCAGACACACTGGGGGCTGATCAAGCTGCTAGTACTAATTTCCTCTTCCCCTTATCATTGCATAGCCCCTCCCTCTTTAGCTTAACCTCATGAATATGAATGAGGAAGGTTCAGTGGCGTTCTAGAATCTCGTTAAGTTCCGTCAATCTCTTCCGTAGCTCCTCCCCCTTCCATGTCAACAGAAAAAAAAAAAAAAAAAAAAAACTCCATTAAATTATTGTTTGAAACTAAGAAACTGAGTCCAGCAGAGCAGCTCTAGTGTGGGGCTCTAGTGCCTTCATCAGCGTTACTGAAACTAAACTGAGTCCAGCAGAGCAGCTCTAGTTTGGGGCTCTAGTGCCTTCATCAGCGTTACTGAAACTAAACTGAGTCCAGCAGAGCAGCTCTAGTTTGGGGCTCTAGTGCCTTCATCAGCGTTACTGAAACTAAACTGAGTCCAGCAGAGCAGCTCTAGTTTGGGCTCTAGTGCCTTCATCAGCGTTACTGAAACTAAACTGAGTCCAGCAGAGCAGCGTTTGGGCTCTAGTGCCTTCATCAGCGTTACTGAAACTGAACACAGTCCAGCGTTTCTATGGGTTTCAGCTCAGCAAAGGGTGAGTTTTGATATCAAGTTTTAGACGGTTTCAGACCGCACCTAGTTCTGCCTTTCTTTCTTTCATTCCTTCTTTTCTTTCCTGCTGTTGTTAGTTCACACCAGGTGCTTTCTTCAGGTGCTTTCTGTGTAAAGTGAGTCTTGTGGTCTGCATTGTAACGAAGCCTAAACTACAGTTTCAGATTCCAGCACATTGTGTGCTTCTCAATAAACCCAGACCGATTCCCAGCTTGTCAAGTGTGTTAGTAGAGCGGCACAAACCTTTCAATATTATTACAAGAAAGGCAGAAAATAGAATCTGGTCTCTTCACTCAAAACTGCACATTTGAGACTTGTATAATACAGCCTTATACAAATATTGGATTATAGACAGATAGACTAAAGATTGATAAAGATTGATAGATTATAGATAGATAGATAGATGATAGATACTGTAGATATTATAGATAGATAGATAGATAGATAGATAGATAGATAGATAGATAGACAGACAGATAGATAGATAGATAGATAGATTGATAGGTAGATAGATTATATACAGATAGATAAATAGAGAGATAGATACTGTAGATATTATAGATTGATAGATAGATAGATCGATAGATAGATTGATAGGTAGATAGATAGATTATAGACAAATAGATAAATAGATAGATACTGTAGATATTATAGATTGATAGATAGATAGATAGATAGATAGATAGATAGATAGATAGATAGATAAATAGATAGATAGATAGATAGATAGATAGATAGATAGACAGATAGATAGATAGATAGATAGATAGATAGATAGATTGATAGGTAGATAGATTATATACAGATAGATAAATAGAGAGATAGATACTGTAGATATTATAGATTGATAGATAGATAGATCGATAGATAGATTGATAGGTAGATAGATAGATTATAGACAAATAGATAAATAGATAGATACTGTAGATATTATAGATTGATAGATAGATAGATAGATAGATAGATAGATAGATAGATAGATACTGTAGATATTATAGATAGATAGATAGACAGATAGATCAGCTGCTGAATAATACTATATATATAGAGTGACTGGGGTATACAGTCCACACTGCAATGTGGGGGTCAGGACCAGGTACCCCGTCAGAGGGAAACGGCTGTGATTGTATCACTGACTGTGTGTTTGGTGTCAGTTGGGTTAAGTAATCAAGGATTTTACAAGGTGGCAGTTTTGTGTGTCAGCGTGGGTGAGGAAGGAGATTCCAGAAGAAATTCTGGTAAACCGACCCTGCGGCAGTGTGCTACTGACAGCAGAATTTAG
Source organism: Polyodon spathula (assembly GCF_017654505.1). Classification (NCBI taxonomy): domain Eukaryota; kingdom Metazoa; phylum Chordata; class Actinopteri; order Acipenseriformes; family Polyodontidae; genus Polyodon; species Polyodon spathula. The sequence continues at coordinate 3,248,826 of NC_054575.1, forward strand.
ATTTGCGATTCAGTTACATCTCTTTGTTTTTACAGGGGAACACAAGCCCTGCTTACCTTGCTGCCAGGGAGCAACACAGGGTTCTAGTTTCCTTCCTAGAAGTGATTTAGGCACCTGTTTTGTGTATCTCGATTTTGTTCGTGAATAAACACATTTCACTTTGGCTGGATTGTTACAAACAAAAATAAAAAGCTTCTTCGCCATATAATTAGCTGCAGGAAGGTTTTCTTTTTCCCCCCGAATTCTGGAGACCCCCTGGCGATGAGACGACCTGAAATCACGCTTCGCAAACCTGAATTCAGCCACGTAACGACCACAGTGAACAGACCAGCCCTCCTGTCTCTGTGTTGCATGAAAGGTCGAATTCTGTAATCTCAATCCCTCACCAGGAATCCTGAACAATCGCTCAATGGTTTCTAGTGTTTTTCGAAGGTGACAGCTTCCAAGAAACTCAACAAAGCAGAACCTGTCAATCTGCACTTAAGCGAAAAGCCTAGCTTTCATTGGAGAATGGAGGGGTGAGGCAAATTAACAGAAAATGATAACAGTGTAGCAGGCAGGCAACCCTGTGCTTTACCAGAGCTCTCTGTGCTTTACAATGCTTCCCTGTGCTTTACCAGACCTCTCTGCGCTTTACAATGCTTCCCTGTGCTTTACCAGACCTCTCTGCGCTTTACAATGCTTCCCTATGCTTTACCAGCCCTATCTGTGCTTTACAATGCTTCCCTGTGCTTTACCAGACCTCTCTGTGCTTTACAATGCTTCCCTGTGCTTTACCAGACCTCTCTGTGCTTTACAATGCTTCCCTGTGCTTTACCAGACCTCTCTGTGCTTTACAATGCTTCCCTGTGCTTTACCAGACCTCTCTGTGCTTTACAATGCTTCCCTATGCTTTCACTGTGGTATATTACACTGTGCTGTGCTTTTACTGTAGGGAAACTTTTATAAGACACATACATACATAATTAAATAAATAAATTCGACCATTAACAAAGTAAATTTTAATTTTCCTAAGGTTTTATAGGGATATATATTTATATATTATTATAAAAAAATGTTTCACAAGCCAAAAAGTTTCAACAAAAGTTTCAGAACTTTGAAAAAGTCACAGAGAACATATTGTATTTCTGTCTTACAGAATAAACTTTCAAAATATATACAGATATAGAGTTATTATTATTATTATTATCATTATTATTATTATTATTATTACTATTATTATTATTATTATTATTGATATTATTTTCTTTTATTATTTCATATGGCCCCTCCCTTTAAAGGAGCGCTGACCATCTTTAAAATCCATTCTCTCACCTCTTATCATCTTTATTAACAGGATCACTGGCCCCTCCCTTTACAGGAGCGCTGACCATCTTTAAAATCCATTCTCTCACCTCTTATTAGCTTTATTAACAGGATCACCGGCCCCTCCCTTTAAAGGAGCGCTGACCATCTTTAAAATCCATTCTCTCACCTCTTATTAGCTTTATTAACAGGATCACCGGCCCCTCCCTTTAAAGGAGCGCTGACCATCTTTAAAATCCATTCTCTTGCCTCTTATTAGCTGCAAAATTACTGTGGCGAACTTTTAAACTTTTATATGTGTGCCCAAATATTTGCACTTGGTTATAGAAAATAAAGGAATCTCCTTCAACCTTTCCCTAGCCCCGGTCTACATATTTGCAGTTTCAGTAACATGATCGAAAAATATTCAAAGTTGCTTTATTAAAAATAAACGGGAAGGTTAGAATTGTATTAGTCAAGCTGAAAACAAGCCTTCATTGTTTAGAAAGGGATCACTGAGCTTCACAAAGGCCTGCTGAGTGAGAGATCTGAGCACAGCGTAGTTAACCACTTCAATGCTGGCGTCACTTTCAGGACGCGGTCGCTGACGTCTGCCTGTTTCACTAATTCGTTTTTGGCTTCCGCCTTCATTGAGGGTATAGTGAGCACACTGTGGTCCCATTCTACCAGCCTCACCCCATTGCAACTGCCCTATACTTGTGCTACCATTGTAGTGTAATACAGACCCATTGCAGTGCCACTGTCTGTCTGCATTGCCATTGAAGATCATTGAGGGTATAGTCAGCACACTGTGGTCCCATTCTACCAGCCTCGCCCCATTGCAGCTGCCCTATGCTTGTGTTACCGTTGCCCCTCAGTGTAACACAGACCCATTGCAGTGCCACTGTCTGTCTGCATTGCCATTGAAGATCATTGAGGGTATAGTCAGCACACTGTGGTCCCATTCTACCAGCCTCGCCCCATTGCAGCTGCCCTATGCTTGTGTTACCGTTGCCCCTCAGTGTAATACCATCGTATTCCATCACTTTGTCATTTTGTTTCTTGGAATGAATTTGGTCTCTTCTCTGTTCCCTTTGTTTGAAGAGGAAGTTAAAAACCACAACGGCACTGAAATTCCATCTCCATGGAAACCTGCGGCACCATTGCTAGGAAACCGTACGGGCTCCCTCTACAGGAAGCTTGCGTGGGTTTGGGCTCCCAGAATGCCCCACTCTGCCAGACCCAGAGAGAAGAGAGAATCGTTAAACAGCACCAGGTATGAAAGTGTCAAATCTGCTGATTTCTTGTCGAAAAAGTTGGTTTATTGACTGTTGAACCATTACTAGAAATGAAAACAGAAACTGAGGGTTATTTTTTGTTAATTAAAAACCACTGTGATGTTTTTTTGTTTTGGTGTTGTCATTGTCTAGGTCGGCCATATTTACCAAACTAACAGTTCATATTGGCTATTGAAACTCAGAAGGGCTGTCTGAATCATTGCTGGAGCCACAGTCCAGTATAATATATATAAAACTATGGCTATTGAAACTCAGGGGGGCTGTGTGAATCATTGCTGGAGCCACAGTCCAGTATAATATATAAAACTATGGCTATTGAAACTCAGGGGGGCTGTGTGAATCATTGCTGGAGCCGCAGTCCAGTATAATATATAAAACTATGGCTATTGAAACTCAGAGGGGCTGTCTGAATCATTGCTGGAGCCGCAGTCCAGTATAATATATAAAACTATGGCTGTTGAAACTCAGGGGGGCTGTGTGAATCATTGCTGGAGCCACAGTCCAGTATAATATATAAAACTATGGCTATTGAAACTCAGGGGGGCTGTGTGAATCATTGCTGGAGCCACAGTCCAGTATAATATATAAAACTATGGCTATTGAAACTCAGGGGGGCTGTCTGAATCATTGCTGGAGCCACAGTCCAGTATAATATATAAAACTATGGCTATTGAAACTCAGGGGGGCTGTCTGAATCATTGCTGGAGCCACAGTCCAGTATAATATATAAAACTATGGCTATTGAAACTCAGGGGGGCTGTCTGAATCATTGCTGGAGCCACAGTCCAGTATAATATATAAAACTATGGCTGTTGAAACTCAGGGGGGCTGTCTGAATCATTGCTGGAGCCACAGTCCAGTATAATATATAAAACTATGGCTATTGAAACTCAGGGGGGCTGTTTGAATCATTGCTGGAGCCACAGTCCAGTATAATATATAAAACTATGGCTATTGAAACTCAGGGGGGCTGTGTAAATCATTGCTGGAGCCACAGTCCAGTATAATATATAAAACTATGGCTATTGAAACTCAGG